>NC_040045.1:2795890-3072515 GCF_003713205.1 Coffea eugenioides
AATTTGATTTTCTCAATTATCATCTGAATGTAAAGAAAAATTAATAATAGAATGAAAAAATGAATTAGAAACTAGAAAGTTTGATTTTCCTTTCTTTACTTGGTTATCATTCTATATTTCAAAAATAGGAATAAATGATGTATATAATACTCCTCAAATAAATGTTCAAACTAATTTATATAAAAATGGAAATTAAAAGACGATCAAGTAATAACGTCAATTCATTCTCCATTACAAGAAGTAAAAATTAATATAGGACAAGGAGAAATAATTGCATCCTCTTTCAAAAAAGGCCGAGAAGCTGAAGCAAGTAATAATAATGTAAATTTAGATGACATTAAAAAATTATACCAGCAAAATAATTATACAAATCAAATTCTTCATAATATATCACAACATATAGAAGTAATAAGTACTAAGGTAGATAGTATTAAAAAACCAGTTACTAATTTTCCTAACGATATTTCAGCACCTCATTTTCGACCTAGAAGTTTAACAAGAAAAAGAGAACAAGAATTAATTCAAAGTGTTAACACTCAAAGAATAAACAATACAGATAATATATTGAATATAATATCTCAAACATTGCAAAGTTTAACAACAGAAGCTCAAACTCAAGCTCCTAGAATAAGTACATTAGATAATATAATAAATCAAGAAATATCATCAGAAGAATTAGATTATTCAGGAAGTGATGAAGATATAATTTCACCAATAGAAAACCAATTTAAAGAAGAAAATAATCAAATAAATAAAATAAGAAGAAGAAAACCTCTTAGAAGTAATAAAAAAGATTGGCAAATGGTAAGTACTAGAAATTATTATCCAAAACCTAGTCCCCCAGATATTCAATATGAAGAAAGATCAAAATTTCATACTACTAAATATGATGAAGATTCAATTTATGAATGGAATATAGATGGAAGAGCAGAATATGAAGTATTAAATACTTTACAAGAAATGGGAATGGCTAGATTAGCCCATAAGCTCAAAAATATTCAAGAAAGAAATGTAGCGACATTATTAGTATCAGGCTTTACAGGGCAATTAAAAAATTGGTGGGATAATGCTTTAACACTCCAAGATAAATTATCTATATTAGATCATACGCAAGAAATAGAAGATGATCAAGGAAATATTCAAGTACAATCAGATGCTGCAGAATTTTTAATTGTTACAATAGTAATGTATTTTGTAGGAAATCCAAAAGAAGAATTAAATGCAAACAAAGCATTCTTAACAAATTTAAGATGTCCAACTTTGTCAAACTTTAGGTGGTATAAAGATATGTTTTTAACCAATGTATTAAGAAGACCAGATTGTAATGCTTCATTTTGGAAAGAAAGATTTATTACAGGATTACCAAGTTTGTTTTCACAAAGAATAATGGATAATTTACAAAAAAAAAATGGGAACAGATGTTATTTCATTCGAAAATATTACTTTTGGACAATTATTTGCTTTTGTGAAAAAAGAAGGTTTAATACTGTGTTCAGAATTAAAACTTCAAATTAAGTATGGTTCAAAAACAAAAGAAGTAGGATCATTTTGTGAAGCATTTGGTATAAAAAGAATAAAATCACCATCAGCATATAAAAAGAAAAGTAAAAAGGATAAAAAATATAAAAAATATAAAAGATCTAATAAGAATGAAAAATATGAGAAAAAGAAAAAAAATTTTAAAAAGAAAATTGTTTGTTATAAATGTGGGAAAGAAGGACATAAAGCAAATAAACGTAAATTAAAAGAAAAATTAAATGAAATCTGTGCAGAAGACGAAGAAATAAAGAATAAATTAATAAATGAAAAAGAACAAAGTACAGAAGATGATTATTACAATGATGTAAGTAGTTCAGAAAGTGAAGAAGATTGTAATTGTTCAAATAATCCAAAATATATAAATGTAATTACAAAAAAGGAAGATAAAGAATTTTTATTAGATATGATAGAAAAAATTGAGGACCCTTTAGCTAAAAAAGAATATTTAGAAAGATTAAAAAGTTTAATTATACAAGAGGAAAAGATGCCAAAAATAATAGAACCATTTAGTATTTCGAATTACTAGACAAATATCCTAATATAAACAATATGAAAAAAGAAACTACTAAAGATCTTCAAACAGAGATTAATAATTTAAAAAGTCAAGTAAAACAATTACAAAAAGAAATTATATAATTAAAAACTAAAGATTTAGAAATAGAAGCAAAAATGGCATTAATAGAAAATCAACCTTCTACTTCAAAAGCATTAACTACAGAAGAAATAGTTATTTCAGAAAAACCAATAGATGAAAAATACTATTTAAATACAATAGAGAAAATAACATTTCAAAAGTGGTATGCTTTAATTACAATAACAGTAGAAGATTTCAAAGAAACTTATGTAGCTCTATTAGATAGTGGAGCAGATTCAAACTGTATAAAAGAAGGAATAATTCCCACTAAATATTGTGAAAGAACAAATGAAACATTAATGGCAGCAAATGGAGAAAATTTAGATGTAAAATATAAATTTACAAAAGGCTCAATATGTAATAATAACTATTGTATTAGACATAATTTTATAATTGTAAAAAATATAAGTAATGATATAATATTAGGAACACCCTTTTTAATTCAAATATATCCATTCTCAGTAGGACATGTAGGAATTTCTACTAATATTATGTGAAAGACTATTACTTTTAAATTTTTGACTCCAATAAAACAAAGAAAATTACAAATGTTACAATCATCCTCTATATATAAAACAATAAATTCCATTACTAAGGTAAAACAACATATAAGTTATATAAAGGAAGAAAAATCTTATTTAAAAATAGAAGAACAATTAAAAGAAATAAAAATGCAAAAAAGAATTTTAGAATTAGAAGAGTTAATTAAAAAAGAAATTTGTGCAGACATTCCAAATGCCTTTTGGGACAGAAAACAACATATGATAAAATTACCCTATGAAAAAGATTTTAATGAGAAGAATATTTCAACTAAAGCAAGACCTATACAAATGAATAGCAAATTATTGGAATTTTGTAAAAAGGAAATACAAGCATTAATGGATAAAGGATTAATAATACTCTCAAAATCACCTTGGAGTTGTGCAGCTTTCTATGTAATGAATCAAGCTGAAAAAGAAAGAGGAGTTCCAAGATTAGTTATTAATTATAAACCATTAAATAAAGTATTACAATGGATAAGATATCCAATTCCAAATAAAAAGGATTTATTAAATAGATTATATAAGGCAAAGATATTTTTAAAATTCGATTTAAAATCAGGATATTGGCAGATAATAATATCCCCTGAAAATAGATATAAGACAGCATTCACAACACCCTTTGGTCATTATGAATGGAAGGTAATGCCATTTGGATTAAAAAATGCGCCTTCAGAATTTCAAAATATAATGAATGATATCTTTAATTCTTATAGTTCATTCAGTATAGTCTATATTGATGACGTATTAATATTTTCAGAATCATTAGAACAATATTTTAGACATTTAAATGTACTCTTAAAAATAGTTAAGAAAAATGGATTAGTTGTTTCAGCCTCTAAAATGAAACTATTTCAAACCAAAATAAGATTTTTAGGACATGATATAGATAAAGGGACAATAAGACCAATAAATAGAGTTTTAGAATTTGCAAATAAATTCCCAGATGAAATAAAAGAGAAAAATCAGTTACAAAGGTTTTTAGGATGTTTAAATTATATTGCGGATTTCTTTCCTAAATTAAGACAAGAATGTTCTATATTGTTTGATAGATTAAAAAAGAATTCTAAACCATGGACAGAAGAACATACTCAAAAGATTAGATATCGTAAGGAAAAAATTGAATCATTGTCATGTTTATGTCTACCTCATCCTAAAGCCTTTATGATAGTAGAAACAGATACATCAGAATTAGGATATGGAGGAATATTAAAACAAAAGATAGATTATTCAAAAGAAGAATTAGTTAGATTTCATTCAGGAACATGGTCAGGACCACAAAAGAATTATTCAACTATTAAAAAGGAAATTGTATCTATAGTATTATGTATATCAAAATTTCAAGATGATTTATACAATAAATTTTTTTTACTTAGAATAGATTGTAAATCAGCAAAAGAAGTCTTACAAAAAGATGTTCAAAATATAGTTTCAAAACAAATATTTGCTAGATGGCAAGCAATTTTATCAGTATTTGATTTTAAAATAGAATTTATTAAAGGAGAAAATAATTCTCTTCCTGACTTCTTGACAAGAGAGTTTTTACAGGGAAATGGAACGTGAAACCCACAACGAATACATTCGAAGATTACGAACTGAAAGAGACAATCCTTTTTTCAAAGAAAAGATTCAGATATTTCTCATAGACATTTCACCTATTATCTTAAACAATCTGAAAAAGAAATTCAGCCTATTCCTTATCATCAAATTCAAAACCATGACATAGTACATATTAGACATAGCTATTGGTCTGCTATTACTCCAAAAGAACAAGCTTTTCTTCTCAAAAGACAAATCAATTCTAATATCATCTTCAAAGAAGTCCTCAAAAAGGCCGGTCACCCTCAAGGGGAGATTCAATATATTAACAACCAAATCCAACAGCTTAGGGAGAAATTCAATAAAATTATTTGTTAATTTTGCAGGATCATGAACTCAAAAGCAGGAAACTCTAGACCAAAGACTCCTCAAGACTATGAGATGAGTATTACTCCTGTAACTCAAAATAGATTTTAATTATTGCAAGATTTTCCAGCATTGACTTATAGTCAAGCTGCTCGAACTCCAACTTCTTCTCAAATAAGACCCCTTCAACAAATTTCAAAAATCTCAGAAAAATCCAATGAAAATTCCTATTTCACAAAGCCATCTATTCAACATATCACTGTAACCAGATTTCAAGAAGTGCTTCTTTACAATGCACTTAACTCTTTTACTCAAAGACTTTTTCCTTCGAAATGTTTCTGGCAACCAGATGATCCATCCAAATATCTGGATTATTATGAATTAATTCTCACTGATACTCAATCTGTTGAGATTTTCCCTATTCCCGATAAAAAGAATCCAGAAATTATCAGCCATTCAAAATGCATTATAAAGAAAGTTTGTTCTCCTAATGAATGGACTTCTCTTTATTCAAAGAAATCTTTCTCAGTCAGATTCATTCCAGATGGATTTACTTATCAAGATTACAAAATGGCATGGTATCGTACTTTTTTGTATAGACCATTCAATCATTCCTGGTTCTTCACATTCAAAGAAAGTTGCAGCAGAGAATTCCCAATTTGGTTCAACCATTGGTGGAAATGGTTTGGTCCTCAACCAGAAATTTTACCTCCAAACGTCCTCATGAGATTTCAAACCTATCTCAAAAAAGCAAGGGGGGAAGAATATACAAGGCCAAAACTATTCCATATGGAATTCAAAGTACCATGAATTTTTTGCTGGAGTTTCAAAGTTCATCAATAATTGAAAAAACCACTTCCAATGTCACTAGTTCGAGAATTCAAAATCAAATGGTGGATAGGATTTAATCAAGAATTTTGTGATCAAAAGAATGCATTAAGATTCCTAGAGACTGGAGAAAAACTCAAATGGACTAATCCAAATCAGCAATCAACCAAAGGAGTTAATTTCCCAACTACTCCACAGAAGAAAGAAAAAGAGAAAAGTTGGTCAACATCAGAAACAACGGCAAATGATTTCTTAATGAAGAAGATGATGCAAAATCCAGAGATACTCAAAGAATGCCTAAATTATTTGCAAAGTCAAGACAAAAAAGAAGAAGACAAAAAAGATGAGTCAGCTGGATCGTCATCAGAATCAACTTTTGATCCATTTGGTGGTCCCTGTGCTCAAGACCCGACGGACTTTTGATAAAGTTGTTGGCCAATTTCAAAGATGCCAATTTCAAGATAAGATAAGAATCTCAAAAGAACCAATCAAAAGAAGATAAGGTGTCGGTAGAAAAAGCAAATGAAATTCAAATGAAAGTGTCGGCAATCAAATGAAAATGAAATTTAAAGACGGAAGTCTCTATAAATAGAACTCAAAATCATTTGTAAGGGGCATCGAATTTTTAGCCATCTTAAAATCTCTCTGTAAACTTCTACTTTTTCGGTTTTATTTCTTTGTATCCTCTCTCATTCAAGAAGTTCAATAACAATTCGAAGTTTGATTTCATCTCGAGGGCTCTGCTATTTAAAAGTTTTCGTTTCAAAGGCTACTCTGATTTCAAGTAAGTTTTATGTATATGCTTTATTCAATTTTATGCCTGGGTTGATGAGGCATTATTACATTGATTTATCGCAGAAACATATGAGGGTTCTGGATGAACATTATGGATCTGGGATGAATAGATAAAAAAAAAACTTCAAAAAATTGAATCTGTGCAGCCTCTGCGGCAATCACTTTGAAAAATCGCGGATGAATACGCATGTCTATAACCGTCAACTTAAAATAGGAGGAGTTGCATTTGATTCATTCTATTATGATCACTATGAAAACGACACATTGAAGGCTCCAAACCCAAGCTCAAAGCACAAGTCTCTAAGTCCACAGTTACAGGAGGAGTAATTAATTAGTAGTTATCAATTTGCCACCAGGATTCTTAACTCTTCTGTGTTGGCCGCTAGATTTTTAGTTCTAGGAGTAACTAGTTAGTAGTTATCAATTGGCCGCTAGGATTCTTAACTATTTTGTTATCAATTAGTAGCTAATTAGTAGATTTTTAACTTTAGGAGATCACAAATTGGGTTGGGGGGACTATTTAATCGCAATCATACTTCAATTAGAAATATTATTAAGTGGACATTTGAGATATTGAAACAACAATTCAAAATTTTGGATGGGTAGATGCAAAACTGCCCATTGAATTCTAGAGAGATATTGTCATAGGTTGTTGTGTGTTGCATAATTTTATCAGCGATATTATCATAGATATTGTCATACGAGCACACATTGCCCTGAATTTAGATATCAACGGTGATCTAGAATCTCAATTAACACAAGTTGATATGACGACAGAAGAGATATCAATTTGGGATAGACTCCGTTAAGCAATGACCGATCATCTGTGGTTGAATCGAAATGAGTAGTTCAATTACGCAACACATCTTAAGAATCATGTATGAGACTTAATTATAAATTCTTTTATTGTTGAATTGATATATTTCTCGACATATTTAATTGAGCCTTTACAGATATTTGAGAATAAAAAGAAAAGATCTTATATATATCAGTGTTGGAATATTTTAGTGCTACCCCAATTTTGTGAATCAAGTTTTGAAAGGAGCAATTGTGAATCACTTTTTGTGCAAAAATTTTATAAAAAATTCCACTTTCTCTTTCAAACAATCTTTTAGTTTCATTTGTTCTTTTAAACATACACAAAAAAAAAAGAAAAATCCAAAAAATTGCTATCGTAAATTTTTTTAAAAAAATACATCATTCATAAGTTTTTTTTAAAAAGTCTATTGTATGCTACATTAAAATTTTAGACAAATATCCAAAAAGTACACCTCCCAAATAGGCCCAATGTAATATTAAAAATTCAGATTTTCAAAATTTATAGGCAATTCTAAATTTGGAGCAGTCTAAAAATTTTTAAAATATAGTTAATGAACATATGAGGTTAAAAGTTAGACAATTTAATTATCTTAAATACATGTACATGGTCACGATGAATCATGCTAATTAGATCATTGATTTTCATCCATTACTTATTAACATATTTCAATTTATAAAGTTAAATATGCACTAATGTGTAGTTAACGTATATTTATTATATGGATCTAAACAATATTTAATAGCAATTGCATTTTTACAATATTAAGCCTGAAATAAATTGGTTGAAGTAAAACATAACACTTCAATATGCATAATAGTCGGTGTTTCTTTTTCCTATTATAAATTTGATTCACACATTTCAGTGTTATCATTGCCTTTATCAGTGTAGTCCTTCCCTTGAAAAACTGATGAGATATTATTACATTGATTTACCAAAAAAATATATGAGGGTTCTGGATGAACATTACGGATCCGGGAAGAATAGATAAAAAAAAACTTGAAAAATTGAATCAGTGTAGCCTCTGCGGCAATCTCTTTGAAAAATCACGGATGGATACGTATGTCTGTAACCGTCAGCTTGAAATGGAAGGAGTTGCATTTGATCCATTCTATTATGGTCACTATGAAGATGACACATTAAAAGCTCCAAACCCAAACTCAAAACACAAGCCTCGAAGTCCACAGTTATAGGAGTAATAATTAATTAGTAATTATCAATTGGCCACTATGATTCTTAACTCTTGTGTGTTGGCCGCTAGATTTTTAGCTCCAAGAGTAACTAATTAGTAGTTATCAATTCTCCGCTAGAATTCTTAACTATTTTATTATCAATTAGTAGCTAATTAGCAGATTTTTAACTTTAAGAGGTCACAAATTTGGGTGGAGGACTATTTAATCACCACCATACTTCAACTAGAAAAATTATTGAGTGGACATTTGGAATATTGAAACAACAATTCAAAATTTTGGATGGGAAGATGCAAAACTACCCATTGAACTCTAGAGAGATATTGTCATAGGTTGTTGTGTGCTGCATAATTTTATCAGAAATATTATCATAGATATTGTCATACGGGCACGCATTGCCCTGAATTTAGATATCAACGGTGATCTAGAATCTCAATTAACACAAGTTGATATGACGGCAGAAGAGATGTCAATTTGGGATAGACTCTGTTAAGCAATGACCGATCATCTGTGGATGAATCGAAATGAATAGTTCAATTAGGCAACACATCTTAAAAATTATATACGAGACTTAATTACAATTTTTTTATTATTGAATTGATGTATTTTTTGACATATTTAATTAAGCCTTTACATATGTTTGGGACTGAAAAGAAAAAAATCTTATATATACCAATGTTGGAATATTTTATTGCTACACCAATTTTGTGAATCATGTTTTGAAAGGAGCAATTGTGAATCACTTTTTGTGCATAAATTTTATAAAAAATTTCACTTTCTCTGTCAAACAATCTTTTAGTTTCATTTGTTCTTTTAAACAAACACAAAAAGAAAAAAGAAAAATCCAAAAAATTGCTATAGTAAAATTTTTTTAAAAAACACATCATTCACAATTTTTTGTTAAAAATTCTATAGTGTGATATATTAAAATTTTGGACAAATATCCTAAAAGGTACACCTCCCAAATAGGCCCAATGTAGTATTAAAAATTTATATTTTCAAAAATTATAGATAATTCTAAATTTGGAGCTATCAAAAAGTTTTTAAAATATAGTTAATGAATATATGAGATTAAAAGTTAGACAATTTAATTATCTTAAATACATGTACATGATCACGATGAATCATGCTAATTAGATCAATGATTTTCATCCATTATTTATTAAGAGATTTCAATTTATAAACTTAAATATGCACTAATGTGTAGTTAACGTATATTTATCTTATGGACCTAAACAATATTTAAGAGCAATTGCATTTTTACAATATTAAGATAGAAATGAATTGGTTGAAGTAAAACATAACACTTCAATATGCATAATAGTTGGTGTTTCTTTTTCCTATTCTAAATTTGACTCACACATTTCAGTGTTATCATTGCCTTTATCAGTGTAGTCCTTCTCTTGAGAAACTGATGAAGCATTATTACATTGATTTAGCGAAGAATCATATGAGAGTTCTGGAT
The DNA here is from genome assembly GCF_003713205.1 of Coffea eugenioides. Taxonomy (NCBI): domain Eukaryota; kingdom Viridiplantae; phylum Streptophyta; class Magnoliopsida; order Gentianales; family Rubiaceae; genus Coffea; species Coffea eugenioides. Next base: position 2,805,603 of record NC_040045.1, read on the forward strand.
GAACATTACGGATCTGGGAAGAATAGATAAAAAAAATCTTAAAAAATTGAATCAGTGCAGTCTCTGCAACAATCTCTTTGTGAAATCACGGATGGATACGCATGTCTGTAACTGTCAGCTTGAAACGGGAGGAGTTGCATTTGATCCATGCTATTATCATCACTATGAAGACGACATATTGAAGGAACCCAAACTCAAAGCTCAAGCCTCCAAGTCCATAGTTACAGGAGGAGTAACTAATTAGAAGTTATCAATTGGTCACTAGGATTGTTAACTCTTTTGTGTTGGCCGCTAGATTTTTAGCTCTGGGAGTAACTAATTAGTAGTTATCAGTTGGCTGCTAGAATTCTTAGCTATTTTGTTATCAATTAGTAGCTAATTAGTAGATTTTTAACTCTAAGAGATCACAAATTGGGTTGTGGGGACTATTTAATCGCAACCATACTTCAATTAGAAATACTATTGAGTGGACATTTGAGATATTGAAACAACAATTCAAAATTTTGGATGGATAGATGCAAAACTGCCCATTGAATTCTAAAGAGATATTGTCATAGGTTATTGAGTGCTGCATAATTTTATCAGAGATATTATCATAAATATTGTCATACGAGCACGCATTGCCCTAAATTTAGATATCAACGATGATTTAGAATCTGAATTAACACAAGTTGATTTGATGGCAGAAAAGATGTCCATTTGGGATGGACTCCGTTAAACAATGACTGATTATATGTGGATGCATCGAAATGAATAGTTCAATTAGACAACACATCTTAAGAATCATGTACGAGAATTAATTACAATTTATTTTATTGTTGAATTGATGTATTTTTCGATATATTTAATTGAGCCTTTACAGATGTTTGAGAATGAAAAGAAATTTTTTTTATATATATCAATATTGAAATATTTTAGTGCTACACCAATTTTGTGAATCAAGTTTAGAAAGGAGCAATTGTGAATCACTTTCTGTGCATAAATTTTATTAAAAATCCCACTTTCTCTGTCAAACAATCTTTTAGTTTTATTTGTTCTTTTAAACAAACACAAAAAATAAAGAAAAATCCAAAAAATTGCTATAGTAAAAATTTTTTAAAAAACATATCATTCAGAAGTTTTTTTTTAGAAATTCTATAGTATGCTACATTAAAATTTTAAACAAATATCCAAAAAGTACACCTCCCGAGTAGGCCCAATGTAGTATTAAAAATTTAGATTTTCAAAAGTTATTGGCAATTCTAAATTTGGAGCAGTCCAAAAGTTTTTAAAATATAGTTAATGAATACTCCCTCCGTCCCAAAATAAGGGACGTTTTTTGGGATTCTAACTTATTATGCACAGTTTAATCAATTTGAATATGAGACATTTTTTTCCAATTGTGCCCCTTTGACCGATATCAAATCTTAATTGCTGTCTATGGTGATGTGAAAAGAATCTGTGGGTCCATGTAAAATGTAAGCTCTTTTTCATGCTGTTGCCAAGCACGCGCCTATTTATGGCCATCAAAATTTTTGGTGCTGTCCACGCACCTTTTTTTGGATGTCTATTTATTGCTTTTGTGGGTTCCATCATACTTGTTTTTTATTTTATCAATGTCTCTTTTGAGGCTACAAATGGAATGTTAGAGAAAAAAATTGTAGTGTGACTCAAATTTTGGGACATGAAAAAAGGTGAACTATGATAATAACAATGGGACGGAGGGAGTATATGAGATTAAAAGTTAGACAACTTAATTATCTTAAAGACATGTACATGGTCATGATGAATCATGCTAATTAGATAAATGATTTTCATCCATTTCTTATTAAGATATTTCAATTTATAAAGTTAAATATGCTGTGAGGATCCGAATTTTAATTTTACTTACTTTTATTTCATTTTATTGGTTTATTTAATTATTTATTCACCCGTTTTTTTCGAATAATTTATTCCATCCATTTTAAATCCATTTACATGGAACAATGTCTCATTTATATTTTTAAAACGTTCCGTTAGTGGATTTAATTTTTCTGCAACTCATTTAGCGAAAAATAGTGAATACATATTTTTTGAGGTAAATTCGATCCAAGAGTGCATTAATTTTGGAGAATTAAGAATGATCAATAGTAGATTAAGAAAATTTAATTGAGAGAATAGATATGAGTGAATTAAATTAAAGTCAATCAGGAGCACTAATTGTTCACTAATCGGTTGTTGATTTTTGTGCTCCAAGACACCTTTATGTCAATCCTTCTTACACAACATCACATCACCACCTACCAACAAAAAATCTCTTCCTTCTTCCTTTTGCCTTTGCCGAACCTCCCCTATCTTATTTCCCCTCAAAAAAAATTTCAACTTTTGTCTTCCATTCTTGCTCTAAGAAAGCTCCCCAAATTTGCTTCTCCTCTTGGTTCTTCAAACAAGTTTGGAAGAGGGCTTAATCAAGGAAGAAATTTGGTGATTTTAGAAGCTCAAATCCTAGTGTTTAGTCTTCTTTTGGCAGTAAGGTAATCATCCAAGAAACTCTCAACTTTTCCTCTCTAATCTTAGTAGTAAGTTAGTTTAGTTATTGGGTTGTTGATGGGTTCACAAGAGCCTTAACATTAGGTAGTGGAGTTGAGGTGGCTTGATAGGTAGAAGCCTTGAGAATTTTGTGTATTTATTTGCTTGTTTGTTACTTGCTTTGATGAGATATGGTGTAGTTCTAGTTGAAAATTTGAAAAAGAAAGCTAGAGGATGAGAAATGTTTGTGGCCGAAATTTGCTGGTTGTTCCTCTCTTGTTAATTTCGAATTTTTGATGTTATTTTGGTACAATAATTCTTGATATATGATGGTGGTTATGTGTGTTGAATATCATCTAAAAAACTTTCCAATTGATTGTGTTAAAGCAGGGTTAAAGTGAGGTTGAATTCTGAAAAATTTCTGATTAGGTGACCCCAACCAGTGTATACATTTTTGGTCATAACTTCTTGTTTGAGAGTTGAAATTGAGTTCCGTTTATGGCATCCGAAACTAGACTCCAGGAGCTTTCTGTCGGTATAAAATGCACCTCCTAACTCGTTTCCTATGAGCCGTAGTGATCCGGCAAAAATGACTGAAATTCTTCACTGCGTTCATCCGAGAAACAATCTTAGCTGCAATTTATAGCTCAATTTTGCCTATCTTGCAAAACGAATTTCATGACAGTTACTTCTAGTGAATTGTGGAATTTTAAATCTATTTTTTAACACCATAAACCACACTAAATTTTGAGTTACGTAGCTCTAGTTATGATCAGATTCCTAAACTCTATCAAGTACGTCAGAATTGGAATTTCGTAAAACAGGTCCTAAAAATCAGTTTTCTTAGAACTCTTGTATCTTGGCGTAGAAAGGTCCGAATTGAGTTTTGTTTATTGTATTTGAAACTAGGTTTGGAGTGTTAATTATGGTATAAATTTCAAAGGCTGATATCATTTCAACGAATTTTGCCGAATTTCCAAATTTCACTGAATTTGCAAGCCTGTTTTGCTCTGTCCTATCTAGCACAGTGACTTTGAGCTAAAATTTGAATGACTTCAAATTAGAGTCTGAGAAAAGTGTCTTCTAAAAAGTTTTAGTGCTTTAAATCTAGTTTCCAACATTATAAAGTTTTCAATTTTTTGATTTACGGAATTCAAGATACGATTTTTCCAAATAGTATCGCTCTAACCTGGAAATTTTCTATTTTCAAACAAATACTCCTTTTAAGAACTTTCCACATTCCTTTGCGATTGTTGGACTATTTTCGGTGTAATTTCGTGGTTAATACACGGTTCCTTTGGAATTTTAAACTTTCATTTCAAATCTTGATTTCTGAAGGTTAAACCTCTCTTGATGTATTTTTTTTGGTCATATAACTCCCTTGATTTATAGCACCTCTCTTCATACTTGAATTAAGGACTTCAACCCCTATTCTTATGGTTACGATTTTCATGAGTTTGAATTCTAAAAAAGGAACGTTTTGACTAGAGTAAACCTTGAAAAATTTCACTAGTTTTATACTTGAACCTTGGAACCTTAGCCTTGACTTTTACTATGAAAATAAGTGGAGTTTTGAATGTGTTTGACTCCATTAGTTTGAAAAATATGAACGCTCTTTACATTCTAAAGTTGAACGTGAGATTTGAAATTTTGGGGAAATGAAAACTATTTACTCTTTTTTCTCGATTTTTGTGTCAAAAATGAAAATGGTACTTTCTTTTAGAATTGAGATTTATTTACCACAACTTGAATAAAAAACGACCTTTGAGCTCTCTTTGAACATTATTTCAACGATTTAGCGAAAAAAGTTTCTTTAACTTGACTCGAACTTGTTACCTTGAGATTGTGTAGCGAAAAAATATTTTTTTCTTAACCTTAGTCGAGCACCTAGGTAATTGTGATTGTACATGTCTCAGGTGGTCACGAAAACGCCGAAGAGTTCGTTTGATTTCTCGCTTCACTCTTGTTTTGCCCTTGACTTGTGGTGAGTATCAAGTGCATGCTAAATGCTTATATGTTTGAAATGATATGTGTACAAGTACTATACATGATACGTGAACTTGCCGAGATGAGGGTGTACTTTATCGCTCTCATCCTCTCTCTCTCCTGATTACATGATACTTGTTAAATGAATATATGTGACTTGTACTTGTGCATGAACAAGTTTAACTCGTGAGCACCGAGGTGAAGCATGCACCACACCCGCCGACACAGAGCCATAAACAATTCTAAATCGATTGGAGCGATATCTCATCGATCACTTACACTTCTGGGAGGCACCCCAACCCATTGGTTAATCTCGTAACTCGAGCCAACAAGAGTTTGGTCGAGAAGTTTGGTGAACCTTGAAAAATATTATAATTTGATCTTTTGAAATCTCGCTAGACATACTCGAATAGTATCGCCTCTTTATACATGTTTGGTTCCGGATCCGAGTGGGTGTTAGGTGGATGGAGGAAGTAAATGGAGCACTACAGTCGTGTTATTATTTGGGTTGACGGAGGGTCAACCCTAAATGGCTCAACTTGATCGGGAAGTGAAAATAGCTCCTGAGAGCTCCTGTATCCTTCTTGTGTGTTAAATTCCTATTTGTGCACTTGAATGAATTGTCATGTTTAAAGTTGCTATTAAACATGTTATTTGATTGATTGGTGTTACGTGATTGCTTGTTTGTTTTCTTGGCCTCACTGAGTGTTCGCTCATTCCATTAAGTTTATTTTTCTTAACAGGTTTTGGAGGTAGATTGGAGGATCTAGACTAGCGATTTGGTGGAACTTAGTATTTTTATATTAACTTTTGGTGACTCTTAATGTGTTATTTTGGTACTTTTGGATGATGGATTGCAATGATAACATTTACCTTAGAAGTTGTGGCTTATATATTCGAAATACTTCTCATTTAGTCGTTGGATGTTTCAAGGCTCTATATTAAACTTGAATGAATGGATGAGTCCTAGAGAGAGTTGGGCAGGCGTCCCGCTGATACCTTAGGGTTCGCCCTAGGGAGAGGTAGAGGCGTCACAGTTGGTATCAAAGCGCTAAATTTGAAATACCTGGAATAGGGTTAGAAGTTCTTAGGCGTGAACTTTTGGTCCTAAAAACCCGTGTTAGACCTTAAATTAAATTTTTGAACGATATCAGTGATTATAAGGACCTAACCTTTAGTTATGGGTTATTTGTAGGATATGGACAGCAGCAGTGATGACGATAGGATTGAGGGACCTCCCTCCATGAACCCGTATCAGATGGTTGGAAACGGGCCATTTCTTCGGTACTTGCCTGTTAGGCGGGGTAGGACGTGCCCATGCCGAGCGAGATACTCTTACTTTAACCGCGTAATGTTAGGAGTAGCTGAGAAACGGAGGCAGTTGACTCGTGACCTCCGGATGGCACTAGTGGAAAGAGAGGAGATGGAGGTCACTATGCAGGCCCAGACTGTTCGGATCTAAGAGTTAGATGCGAGAGTGCTTGAGGAGCGTCAGAGGGCTGATGCCTCCCATGTACAGTTTCAGAAGATTGAGGGACGTCTTATCAGGGTTGTCCAGGAGGCGGGAAATCGCGTGGACGGCATTATGGCCGAGTATGTGATTATGACCGAAAGTGTAGAGGAGACTTTACTTGGGGATGTACCTGGGGAGGCTGCACCTGCTGAGGAGGTGGTGGTGGAACTGATAGAGGAGGATCCTGAGGAGGACCCTTCTGAGGCTGTAGGATCTTCTAATTTGGTTCACCTGTATTAGAGACCCTCTGACCTTTTGACTTTTGTTCAGGACTTAGTAGAGGTGAATCTCGCTGTGAGGCCTTTTGTATTTTATGTATGTACCCCTGTATTTTGAGGCACTTAGATGCTTATGTCCTGTATTTGATATTAGTAACTCATTGTACGGACTCTTAACATGTGACATGACTTCTAACTTATGTAAATATCTGTGCTTGGATTTTAAAATGTTCTTGCAACGTGTACATGTTTTTTAATTTATATGCTTATATTTTCCTCTTTTATTATGCGTTTAGAATCTTGTTGTATGGATCGGCGAGGACGTGGACGGGGGCATGGGCGTGAGCGTGGGTTTCGGCAACCTTGCACTCCCGAAAGAGGTGAGGGATCAGCCATTGGACCAAACCAAAACCCTAGGAACGAAGAGGGTGACCAAGTGGTTACGGCCATTAACCGCATAACCGATGTTCTTGAGCGTTTAGTTGAGCGCCAAGACCCTGAACCAGTTAACCAATCTAGGAATCAAAAGAGGGGTAAAGATAGAAGCCTAGAGCAATTCTTGAAATTCGCTCCACCTAGGTTTCATGGAGGGTTTGATCCCGAGATAGCGAAAAATTGATTTGAAAGAATGGTTGAAATTTTTGCTGCTTTAAATTATGCCGAGAAAAGACAAGTGAATTTTGCCATTTTTCAGTTTGAGGGAGCGGCACGCTCGTGGTGGAATGTTGTAAAGGTGAAATGGGAAAGACAACAAACCCTTTGGACTTGGTCTAACTTTGAGAGGGAGTTTAATGTCAAGTTTCTCCCGCCAATGATATGAAGAAAAGAGGGAGGACGATTTTATTAAGTTGAAATAAGGGTTGCTAAGTGTGGCCGAATATAAGGAGCGGTTCATCAAACTTTTCAAATTTGCCCTTGAGCCAGTGATCACGAAGCGCAAAAGGATAAGGAAGTTTATTCAAGAGTTAAATGTAGAAATTTAAGAATCTCTAGCAACCGCCCATATCACTACTTTTACGGATGCCTTGAATAAGGTACAGAAGGTAGAAAATGCTAAGTATCAATCTAAAACTTTTCATACTAGAAAAAGGGGTAACCCAAATAACACCCATGGACAGTCCGAAAAATCTACCCAACTCCTTAAAATGGGAGAAGGGGCTGGAGGAGTGAGGATGCCCGAAAAATTCGAAGGAACTCCAACAAGGGGAGTCTCGCCAACAGGAAATCAGAGTGGGCGAGATCAGCAAAAAGGGAATTTTCAAGCTGGTCAAACCGTGACTTCTCACGTAATTTGTGGATACTGTGGCAAATTTAACCATATTGAGGCCGAGTGTTGGAGAAAACAAGAAAAATGTCTGAGGTGCGGTAGTGCCAAATATAAGTTTTCGAATTGTCCCGGCACTTCTAAGGGAGGAGGAAATTTTCAACAGTCTGTTAGGTCCACTGCAAAGCAGTCGAGTGCCAGACGGAGTGGTTAATACTAATGGTTATAAGAGAGATCCAGGTTGTGGAAGCTTTACGAGTGGGGATGAATCTGACTCCACTCGAGGGATAGGGGTTATAATTTTACCGTAGTTTAAATTGGCACTTTTAGAGGTTGTAATTTTTGGTATAGGGGATAAAGTTCTTTTGGTATTTTGTACATTTGCGACTTCGCACGTTTTCCTATGATTTTGTCTCTCCTTTCTTTTGAGATGATTTGATGAATGTATCTTCGTTTGGTATAACTATTATGATCTTTTATGGCACAAAAAAAATTATTTTGTTTTAATTGATTTTATGGCTTATATGTATATTTAATTTATTGTCCTATACCTTTAGACCTGTAATAAGATCATGAACGGCACCTGAGGATAATTTTACAAACCCTGTGAGAGCGCCAACTTTTGCTAAATTCAATAAAAGTGAGTTTTGGTTGGAAGAAATAACCTTTCGAGGTCATATAATCTCTAAGGAAAGAAATTACTATGGACCCAGTTAAGATCGAAACTGTTTTTAATTGAAAACAATCAGAAAATCCTATTGAAATTTGGAGTTTCTTAGAGTTAGCCGGATATTACCGTCAATTTATCAAGAACTTTTCTAAAACTGCAAAACCCTTAACTGAGTGGACTTAGAAGCAAGATAAGTTTATTTGGGATTGTAAATGTGAGGACGGATTTCAAGAGTTGAAAAAGTGCTTAATTGAGGCACCTGTGTTAGCCTTACCGAGCGAAGAGATGGTTTGGTGGTTTATACAAATGCTTCAAAGGATGGTTTAGGATGTGTATTAATGTAAAATGGAAAAGTGATTGAGTATGCCTCTCGTAAGTTGAAACCTCATGAATAGAATTACCCGACCCATGATTTGGAATTAGTGGCAGTAGATTTTGCCTTGAAAATGTGGAGATATTATTTTTATGGAGTGACTTTCGAGATTTTCACGGATCACAAGAGTTTTAAGTATTTGTTTTTCCAGAAAGAGATGAATTTGAGGTAATGTAGATGGGTGAAATTTTTGGAGGATTATGACTGTTTGTTTAACTATTACCTCAGAAAAGCTAATGTGGTGACAGATACCCTAAGTCGCAAGGTACAAGTGACCGATTTAATGGTGAGAGAATGACACATGTTAGAAGAAGTTAGTGTTTGAAATCCGTATCTTGAGCCACAATGGGTGATTGTTGGGAATATTACTGTGAGATCCACCTTGCTAGAGAGAATTAAAGAAGTTCAAAAAGGAGACCCTACAAGGTTATCCAACACGTAGAAAATGTGACTTACAAGTTAGAATTGCCTTTGACTTAATCTAGGATTCATGATATTTTCCACATCTCCATACTTAGGGAATATCATCCTGACCCGTTCCATGTGTTAGAATCAGAAGAAGTAGAGATTGATGAGAATTTGTTTTATAAAAAAAGGCCGGTAAAGATTTTAGATCGAAAATTAAGAAATTAAGATACAAGCAAATCTTTCTAGTGAAGATTTTATGGAGAAATCATGGAGTGGAGGAAGCGACTTGGAAAGTAGAAGAGGAGATGCAGAAGAAATATCCAGAGTTGTTTTTGAATCAAAATATGAATTTCGAGAACAAAATTCTTTTAAAGGGGGGAGGATGTGAGAACCCGAATTTTAATTTTACTTAATTTTATTTTATTTAACTGATTTATTTAACTATTTATTCACCCGTTTTCTCCAAATAATTTATTTCATCCATTTTAATTCTATTTACATGGAATAATGTCTCCTTTATATTTTTAAAACGTTCCGTTAGCGAATTTAATTTTTCTGCAACTCGTTTAGTGAAAAATAGTGAATGCATGTTTTTTGAAATAAATTCGGTTCGAGAGTGCATTAATTTTGAAGAATTAAGAATGATCAATAGTAGATTAAGAAAAGTTAATTGAGAGATTAAATGTGAGTGAGTTAAGTTAAACTCAATTAGGAGTACTAATTGCTCACTAATCGGTTGTTGATTTTTATACACTAAGACACCTTTATGTCAATCCTTCTTACACAACATCACATCACCACCTACCAACCAAAAAATTCTTCCTTCTTCCTCTTGCCTTGACCTCCCCTCCCCTCCCTCATTTCTTCCCAAAAAAAAATTCAACTTTTGTCTTCCATTCTTGCCCCAAGAAATCTCCCCAAATTTGCTTCTCCTCTTGGTTCTTCATACAAGCTTGGAAAAGAATTTGATCAAGGAAGAAATTTGGTGATTTTAGAAACTCAAATCCTAGTGTTTAGTTTTCTTTTGGCAGCAAGGTAATCATCCAAGAAACCCTCAACTTTTCCTCACTAATCTTAGTAGTCAGCTAGTTTAGTTAGTTTAGTTGTTGGGTTGTTGATGGGTTCACAAGAACCTTGACATTAGGTAGTGGATTTGAAGTGGTTTAATAGGTAGAGGTTTTGAGGATTTTGTGTGTTTATTTGCTTGTTTGTTACTTGCTTTGATGAGATATGGTGTAGTTCTAGTTGGAAAGTTGAAAAAGAAAGCTAAAGGATGAGAAATGCTTGCTGACCGAAATTTGCTGGTTGTTCCTGTCTTGTTAATTTCAAATTTTTGATGTTATTTTGGTACAATAATACTTGATATATGATGGTGGTTATGTGTGTTGAATATCATCCAAAAATCTTTCCAATTGGTTGTGTTAAAGTAGGGTTAAAATGAGGTTGAATTCTGGAAAATTTCTGATCAGGTGGTCCCAACTAGTGTATACGTTTTTTGTCATAACTTCTTGTTTGAAAATTGAAATCGAGTGCCATTTATGATATTTAAAACTAGACTCCAAGAGCTTTCTGTCAGTATAAAATGCAATTCCTAACTCGTATTGTATGAGCCATAGTAATCCGGCAAAAATGACTGAAATTCTTTGCTGCGTTCATCCGAGAAACAGACTTACCTACAGTTTATAGCTCAATTTTGCCTATCTTGTAAAACAAATTTTATGACAGTTCCTTCTAGTAAATTGTGAAATTTTAAATCTATTTTGGAACGCTACAAACCACACTAAATTTTGAGTTATGTAGCTCAAGTTATGATCAGATTTCTAAACTCTGTCAAGTACGTCAGAACTGGAATTTCGTAAAACAGGTCCTAAAAATTAGTTTTTTTAGAACTGTTGTATCTTGGATTAGAAAGGTCCGAATTGAGTTCATTTTATTGCATTTGAAACTAGGTTTGGAGTTTTAATTGTGGTATAAATTTTAAAGGCTGATTCCATTTTTACAAATTTTGCCGAATTTCCAAACTTCATTGAATTTGCAAGCCTGTTTTGTTCTGTCCTATCTAGCACAGTGGTTTTGAGCTAAAATTTAAATAATTTTGAATTGGAGTCTGAGAAAAGTGTCTTCTAAAAAGTTTTAGTGCTTTAAGTCTAGTTTCTAACGGTATAACGTTTTCAATTTTTGGACTTACGGAACTCGAGATACGATTTTTCCAAGTAGTACCGCTCTAACCTGGAAATTTTTTGTTTTCAAACAAATACTTCTTTTAAGAACTTTCCACCTTCTTTTGCGATTGTTGGACTATTTTAAGTGTAATTTCGTGGTTGAATACACGGTTCCTTTGAAAGTTTAAACTTTCATTTCAACTCTTGGTTTCTGAAAGTTAAACCCCTCTTGATGCATTTTTCTTGATCATATAACTCCCTTGATTTATAGCACCTCTCTTCATACTTGAAATAAGGACTTCAACCTCTATTCTTATGGTCTCGATTTCTATGAGTTTGAATTTTAAAAGGAAATGTTTTGACTAGAGTAAACCTTGGAGAATTTCACTAGTTTTATATTTGAATCTTGGAACCTTAGCCTTGACTTTTACTATGAAAATAAGTGAAGTTTTGGATGTGTTTAACTCCATTAATTTGGAAAATATGAACACTTTTTCTATTGTAAAGTTGGACGTGAGATTTGAAGTTTTAGGGAAATGAAAACTATTTACTCTTTTTCCTCGATTTTGGTGTCAAAAATGAAAATGGTACTTTCTTTTAGAATTGAGATTTATTTACCACGACTTGAATAAAAAACGACCTTTGAGCTCTCTTTGAACATTATTTCAACGATTTAGCGAGAAAAGTTTCTTTAACTTGACTTGAACTTGTGACCTTGAGAGTGGGTAGCGAGAAAATATTTTTTTTCTTAACCTTGGTCGAGCACCTAAGTAATTGTGATTGTACATGTTTCAGGTGGTCACGAAGATGTCGAAGAGCTCGTTTGACTTCTCGCTTCACTCTTGTTTTGCCCTTGACTTGTGGTGAGTGTCAAGTGCATGTTAAATACTTATATGTTTGAAATGATATGTGTACAAGTATTATATATGATACGTGAACTTGCCGAGATAAAGATGTACTTTATCGCTCTCGTCCTCTCTTTCTCTAGATTACATGATATTTGTTAAATGAATATATGTGACTTGTACTTGTGCATGAACAAGTTTAACTCGTGAGCACCGAGCGGAAGCATGTACCACACCCTATTCAGGTGGGAGGTGCCTCTCATATCGATTCAGTGCTATGATCGATTATCTGAACGGAAGCATGTACCACACCTTATTCGGGTGGGAGGTGCCTCTCATACCGACACAGAGCCATAAACAATTTTAAGTCGATTGGAGCGATGTCTCGTCAACCACTTATACTTCTGGGGGGCACCCCAACCCATTGGCTAACTCGTAACTCGAACCAACAAGGGTTTGGTCGTGAAGTTTGGTGAACCTTGAAAAATATTATAATTTGATCTTTTGAAATCTCGCTGACATACTCGAATAGTATCGCCTCTTTATACATGTTTGGTTCCAGATCCGAGTGGGTGTTAGGTGGATGGCGAAAGTAAGTGGAGTACTACAGTCGTGTTATTATTTGGGTTGACGGAGGGTCAACCCCAAATGTCTCAACTTGATCGGGATGTGAAAATAGCTCCTGAGAGCTCTTGTATCCTCCTTGTGTGTTAAATTCCTATTTGTGCACTTGAATGAATTGTCATGTTTAAAGTTGCTATTAAACACGTTATTTGATTGATTGGTGTTACGTGTTTGCTTGTTTGTTTTTTTGGCCTCACTGAACGTTCGCTCATTCCATTAAATTCGTTTTTGTTAACAAGTTTTGGACGTGGATTGGAGGACCTAGACTAGCGATTTGGTGGAAGTTAATATTTTTGTATTAACTTTTGGTGACTCTTAAAGTGTAATTTTGTTACTTCTGGATGATGGATTGCAATGATAACATTTACCTTAGAAGTTGTGACATGTGTATTCGAAATACTTCTCATTTAGCCATTGAATGTTTTGTGACTCTATATTAAGCTTGAACGAATACGTGAGCCCTGACGAGAATTAGGCAGGCGTCTCGCTGATATCTTAGGGTTCGCCCTAGGGAGAGATAGCGACGTCACATATGCACTAATGTGTAGTTAACGTATATTTATTATATGAAACTAAACAATATTTAATAGCAATTGCATTTTTACAATATTAAGGTAGAAATGAATTGGTTGAAATAAAACATAACATTTCAATATGCATAATTTTCGGTGTTTCTTTTTCCTATTCTAAATTTGACTCACATATTTCAATGTTATCATTGCCTTTATCAGTATAGTCCTTCCCTTGAGAAACTGATGAGACATTATTACATTGATTTACCAAAGAAACATATGAGGGTTTTGGATGAACATTATGGATTCAGAAAGAATAGATAAAAAAAAACCTCAAAAAATTGAATCAGTGCAGTCTCTGCGGCAATCTCTTTGAAAAATCACGGATGGATACATAATGTTAAGATAGAAATGCACTTAAAATCACGGATGGAACCAAATATGCACTTATAATATAACGCTAGAATTTAAGATAGAAATAGTATAACATGACTGATTCGATTTTGCAGATATGTGTTATGACGCTAAGCAGCGGCAAGTTTTACACTTCAAGGCTTCTTGAAGAAAAATTTAATCGCCCACAACATTACTCATAAGGATTTCTAAAGTTTCTCAGGAGTTCTGGAATGTCATAACCCAACATATCGTTCACAGCCTGAATCAGCTTAGGCTTCATCTTCTCAAAATCATCAATTTTGTACCCACTTTTTAGGACCTCCCTAAAGTGCTCCACACTTCAAAAATCTCCTGCTGATAGATGAAACTCTCTTTGGACCTTTGAGAATACATCCTCCAGATTATCAATCAATAGCTACTGAGTTTTGGCTTTGCCCATCAATGAAGGCATCTCCTTTTTGAGATGGCTCATTATGTAAGCATGGATTTTAGCAGCTCGTGCACGTTTAACCAACTCATTGATTCGTCGGTCACAAGCTTTTTTAGGAATGTCCATCAAGTCCACGAGAAGGTCATCTTGCTCTTTCTCAAAAAGATCATTTCCAATTGGATCTACTGCTTCTTCATTAACTGGCTTGTCATTGAACGAGCCAATATAGACACGCACCACCTTTGGGGTATTCAAAATTTTCCTAAGGGACCACATTAATACACCATATACTCTCATCAATTACTGCATGTCTACTTGGTCAGCTTTGTTTAAAACAACACGTATCTTGTCATCATTACCACGTAAAGACGAGATGACACGTTTAAATTCATCGCTGATATCTAGTTTGTGTGGGTCAAAAAGCAGGAGTATCATATCACATTTTGCAGCAAACCATGAGATAACACCGGTAAAATCATAACTATGCTGTGTCCAATGCTTTTCCCCAGACAAAACCCCAGGAGTGTCCACAGAAGTAATATGTTCAAGCAGAGGATGTGGCATTTGGGAACACTCAAACTTGGACAAAAAGGCTCCTCCAAAAGCTGTCAAGCCAGTAAATAGCTTCTCTGCATGAACAGCAATGGTGTTGCCAAGAACGCTTCTCTCATCTGGTCTAGACATAACAACAATAAAACGATCAGTAGTGATTTCTAGTCCAATATGAGCTCCTGGATAACTACACCCAAGCAAGTGTTTGACCGTTAAGCAATGATTGATCATATGTGTATACATCGAAATGAGTAATTCAATTAGACAACACATCTTTAGAATCGTGTATGAGACTTAATTACATTTTCTTTTATTGTTGAAATGATGTATTTTTTGACATATTTAATTGAGCATTTACAGATGTTTGACAATGACAAGAAAAAAAATCTTATGTAGAACAATGCTGGAATATTTTAGTTTTACACCAATTTTTTGAATCAAGTTTAGAAAGGAACAATTGTGAATCACTTTTTGTGCATAAATTTTATAAAAAATTTCTGTTTCATTTGTTCTTTTAAACAAACACACAAAAAAAAAAGAAAAATCCAAAAAATTGCTATAATAATTTTTTTTAAAAAAACACATCATTTAAAAATTTGATAGTATGCTACATTAAAATTTTAGACAAATATCCAAAAAGTACACCTTCCAACTTAATTATCTTAAATACATGTACATGGTCACGATGAATCATGTTAATTAGACTAATGATTTGCATCCATTTCTTATTAAGAGATTTCAATTTATAAAGTTAAATATACACTAATGTGTAGTTAACGTATATTTATTATATGGACCCAAACAATATTTAATAGCAATTGCATTTTTACAATATTAAAGTAGAAATGAATTGACTGAAGTAAAACATAACACTTCAATATGCATAATAGTCGGTGTTTCTTTTTTCTATTATGAATTTGACTCACACATTTCCGTGTTATCATTGCCTTTATCCGTATAGTCCTTCCCTTGAGAAACTGATGAGGCATTATTACATTGATTTATCGAAGAAGCATATGTGGGTTCTGGATAATCATTATGGATTCGGGAACAATAGATGTAAAAAAATCTTGATAAATTGAATCAGTGTAGCCTCTGCGGCAATATCTTTGAAAAATCACGGATGGATACGCATGTCTGTGACCGTTAGCTTGAAACGGGAGGAGTTGCATTTGATCCACGATATTATGGTCACTATAAAGGCGACACAATAAAACCTCCAAACCCAAGTTCAATGCACAAACCTCCAAGTCCACAGCTACAGGAGAAGTAACTAATTAGTAGTTATCAATTGGACACTAGGATTCTTAACTCTTTTGCGTTGGCTGCTAGATTCTTAGCTCTAGGAGTAACTAATTAGTAGTTATCAATTGGTCGCTAGGATTTTTAGCTATTTTGTTATCAATTAGTAGCAAATTAGTAGATTCTTAACTCTAGGAGATCACAAAATGGGGTTAGGGAACTATTTAATCACCGCCATACTTTAATTAGAAATGTTATTGAGTGGACATTTGAGATATTGAAACAACAATTCAAAATTTTGGATCGGTAGATACAAAACTGCCCATTGAAATTTAGAGAAATATTGTCATAGGTTGTTGTGTGCTGCATAATTTTATCAGAAATATTATCATAGATATTGTCATAAATATTGTCATACGAGCACGCATTGCCCTGAATTTAGATACCAACAGTGATCTAGAATCACAATTAATACAAGTTGATATGACGGCCGAAGAGATGTCCATTTGGGACAGATTCCGTTAAACAATGACTAATTATATGTGGATGCATAGAAATGAGTAGTTCAATTAGACAACACAACTTAAAAATCATGTACGAGACTTAATTACATTTTCTTTTATTGTTGGATTGATGTATTTTTTGACATATTTAATTGAGTCTTTACAGATGTTTGAGAATGAAAAGAAAAAATCTTATATAGAACAATGTTGGAATATTTTAGTGCTACACCAATTTTATGAATCAAGTTTAGAAAGGAGCAATTGTGAATCACTTTTGTGCATAAATTTTATAAAAAATCCCACTTTCTCTGTCAAACAATCTTTCTGTTTCATTTGTTCTTTTAAACAAAAACAAAAAAAAAACAGAAAAATCCAAAAAATTGTATAGTAAATTTTTTTTAAAAAAACACATCATTCACAAGTTTTTTAAAAAAATTTTATAGTATGCTACATTAAAATTTTAGACAAATATCCAAAAAGTACACTAATGTATAGTTATTAATGATTTTACATCAATGATTTTTATCCATTATTTAATAAGAGATTTCAATTTATAAAGTTAAATATGCACTAATGTATAGTTAACGTATATTTATTATATGGACCTAAACAATATTTAATAGCAATTGCATTTTTACAATATTAAGGTAGAAATGAATTGATTGAAGTAAAACATAACACTTCAGTGTTTCTTTTTCCCATTTTGAATTTATCTCTCACATTTCAATGTTATCATTTCATTTATCAGTGTAGTCCTTCCCTTGAGAAGCTGATGAGCCATTATTACATTGATTTACCGAAGAAACATATGAGGGTTCTGGACGAACATTATGGATTAGGCAAGAATAGATAAAAAAAAAATCTTCATAAATTGAATTAGTGCAGCCTCTGCGGCAATCTCTTTGAAAAATTACGGATGGATACGCATGTCTGTAACCGTCAGCTTGAAACGAGATGAGTTACATTTGATCCATGCTATTATGGTCACTATGAAGATGACACATTGAAACCTCCAAACCCAAACGCAAAGCACAAGTCTCCAAATCCACAGCTACAGGAGGAATAACTAATTGGTAGTTATCAATTGATCACTAGGATTTTTAACTCTTTTGTGTTGGCCGCTAGATTCTTAGCTCCAGGAGTAACTAATTAGTAGTTATCAATTGGCAGCTAGGATTCTTAGCTATTTTGCTTGGCCACTAATTAGTAATTAGTAGTAGTCAATTAGTAGTTAGGAGTTGAACTCTTTATTATATTTTACTTGTAATTAGGGATTTTTTACCACTAGTACATCTAGTGTTGAGTACTATCTTAAGATCAGTCTAAATATAATATAGTAATATCCGACTGATGCTGCATGTAAAAAAAAATACCACTTGGGAGCCGAATAATAGAAGTTTGTAGTGTGAGAATTAAAAAAAAAAAAACTCAGTCCAAAACTCCATACCAATTGAATAGTCAAGGACTGAAAATTTTCACCAAAAATAATGAGAAAGCCAACTATTGTCCTCCCATGTACACAAGATTAAAAATATCCATAAGAAACGGACATAATAGTTTTCCAAGATATGAGATAGTAAGAAATAAATATCACAAATATTCTACATACTCAAGTTTTAGATAAAATCAAGAAAAATTAGAGTTAGGAATAAGGATAATATAGCTCTATATGGGAATCTTCAAAAATTATGGTGATTACAATTGTGGCAAACAGAAATTCTCGATGGAGTCACTGATGTTTCCTCTTGGATTCATTTCTTTTTTGTATCTTTTAGACAAAATTGGAGATGTGTTTGTGGCCTTGAAGTTAAATTTTCCTCTTTAAAATAGAAGAAAAGAGAACAACCCTGATGTTAACAAAAAATCCAAGCCATAATATTCAATAAAATAATTAAACATCTTAATAATCATACCTCTATTTATGGGATAAGCCTTACCTGCCTCTTCCTTGATAAGTTACCAGATTGATAAGACTGCAATATAACCTAGAATGAGAAAAACCAAAATGGGGCAAGTATACAAATGAAAATTTTGGCTGATGAGGGGTGGAGTAGAAGTGATTGGTGAGGAGTAGAGTGATAGTGATGAGTGAGAGAAGAGGAGTGAAATTTTGGCTAAAAATACTAAACCACTAAAGCATAGCACCAATTCTTATTCTTAGAATTTAGTTTAATTTCCTTTTTTCCTTAGTAATTAAGAGTGATACGACGCAGTTTTATTTTCTTTTGGCATCTTTTTAATGACATGACAATCCCTATCCAATGTCATGTTAAGACCTTATTATGACATTTAATTAAAAACATCATAATACATGTGTAATTAAAAGTAATTTTTCTTATAGTGATACCTGGCCTCCTAAGAAATAAGAATATATTAGAAGTTGAGAATGAAATCTACAAGATGAGACTCTGTGATGGCAAAGCAGAGCTAAAAAAAATGGAATTGGGGATAAAATCATTAAAGGAGCAACTTGACAAAAAGCAAAGGATAAGAAAGTTAGCCAAGATTGTTGTTGTGTTTTGGGTTGTTATTATATTATATTTAATGTGGATGCATGAGCTAGCAAAGCGTGATTTTGAAAAGTTACAAATTACTAGTTAGTAAAACGAAGGTAATTTGGATTGTTAGCATGTAGAATGTAATAGCAGTTTATGAAGGATGAAAATTATGTTATCTATAGATATTTGAAAACGTAGAACATGAGTTATTAAGTTGACCAATCAATTACCATGACAACAAAATGGACCATTCAAGTTATGAAGTAGATAAAAATAAAATAGTCATCGAATTGGATCGGATATTTCCTCCTACAATTGGTGGATAAAAAAGGCATATATGACTTCTATAAATTGTCAACAAATACATATCCAAAGCATGTACTCATTCAGCCTCTTACTTATTGCAATGTGAGTTATACTAAAACTATTATAAATAGCCAAATAACTAATAATACATCTCAAGATTTAACAAAATTTCAGGTTTACTACATCAGAATGTCAAAAAAGTTCTTCAACAATTGATCATGCAGTTGAATCTCCTTTGCCAAATGATTTTTCTACCCAATTTCCAACCTTGAATGGTGACTCTTTGTCCAAATATGCATAGTTGACATTGATTGCACCCTTTTTGGCATTAGTTAGTTTCCTTTTTTTTTGGATCACCCATTTTTATGTATTGACATTAGATGTAACTGACTGAAGGCTTTTTTGAGTTGCACTTGTAATGGAAGTATTTAATCTAAGTCACCTAACCTGAAAAAAAGATAGCATTTGAATTAGCTATATCAAACACTGCAATTATAGTACATAATCAAAAGTTAAAAGGTTCACAGCCTACAAGAGTGTTGAGTTTTTTGATCTACCTCTTAGAAGTTGTACTAGCACTCTTTCTCAACATTTCTGAAGTAGCACTATTAGATGTGGGATTGTCACCTTTTGCAGCAATATTGGCCCCTTGCAATGATTGATGTACACCTTTATTTGTAAGAATATCCATAAAAGATGATGGCTGAGCAACTTCATTATCCTATTGTTCAAAATTATTGGCAGCTTCAACATCAATATTTCTAACCCTAACACTAGCAGAAAATCCATGAACAACAGTCCCTTTACCACAACTTGTAGTAGTACCTTTTGATGGTTGGACAGTTGCATTAGCCTGTCTTTTATGCTCAATTTCATTAGTATCTTGAACTTTACATATAGCTCTATTATGACCTACCAAGCCACAATTTCTACAATGCATCACAACATGTTTTTTCAATTTTTGGACACTGTTTTTTAGTCCATGAGAGTTGCTTCTATTATATGTAACATCTTTTTTCTTTCCTTTCTAAACCTTCCTAGTTTGATATATGGTATTGAAGGGTCTAACAAAGGATTTGTATTGGCGGACCAAAGTGTTTTTTCACTAATGAGGTAGAGCACATTCTCATAAAACTTCAAAAATAATCCCCTGGAATAGCACTCATCAATATGCTTGTATGAGCCCTCATTCATCCTATAAATGGCTGCAATCGCAGTCGTCTAACTTGTCATCAATTACAAGTACAAGTTTTTCCTTATACATAAATAGTATATTGTTTCCCTCTAAATCCTTTTATTTGATACCCCCATCACCATTTGCAACTATTTTATATTTTCTAAAATGTTTTGCCTTTTCTTCAATCAACTCCTTTATTATTGGATGAATAGGACTGGAAAGTTTTCTCATCCAAATTGCCCTATCTCCTATTCTACCTATTAAATACTCCATAATTCCTTTCACCATTCTTATAATTGGTAAATTCTTGTATTTTAATATTTTTGCATTTGAAAATCTAATAGAAATTATTAACAAGAATATCTGAGTTAACATGATAAGGAAAGAATGCCTTATATCAATGCTCATGTAGTGGTGCCTTTTTGACCTCTGCATATGCAAGCTAGTCATACTCTTTTAGATTTTCAAGTTCTGCCTCATACAACTTAACAGTTGTTGCTGCTACAATACTCCATAGTCTATTTTTCAAAAATTGCTTGAAATGTTTTTCTTAAAATTCCTATATAGGTATTAGACAAAGAATTTGCATTAATAGTATAGAAGAAATTTAAAAAATACTATCAAGACCCTACAATGATAAACGTGAAATAGGTCAAGTACAATGAAGTATAAAGTAACTAATATCTAAATTACAAAAGTTTGAGCATTAACCTTTTATTGGTTTGAACTAAATGTATAATGACTGCTAGCAATTACAATTCCCAAATATTCAATCAATAACTTCAGAAAACCAATACTTCTATTCTCTTACCTTTTTCTTCCACTACTGTCCAAGTAATTAGGGGTGGCAATTTCTGACACGACCCGAAAACACGACACGAACCTAACACGAAATTAATGGGTTTGAGTTGAAGTTTTGGGGGTTCGGGTCAGAATCGGGTCGAACCCGATGAACCCGAAAAGAAAACAGGTCAATTTCGGGTCAACCCGTGGTGACCTGATATGATCCGATATGACCCGTTTACAAATTAAAAATAATTTAATAAACATAAAAATTATTTTATCTAACTAAACTAAATCATTCTTTTTTTTCAAAGGCATTAATTACTTAATCCTAAATGAATTTATTTACCTTGTATGAAGTTAAAATTATTATATTTGGACAAATAATATAATTCGTTTTAATTTATTTTATATTTGGTTTGGTATAAAACACTTTTACGGTGTTTAATTTATTTTGGATTTGATTTGAAATTATTTATTTAAATTTTTATTACTTGATGATGTAATTAATTTTGTGAGAAATTGATTTTATTAGAATTTACAGTGATAAATTAATAAATTAAAATTACTTTTCGGGTCATTTCGGGTCGACCCGCCAACCCAAAATTTTCGGGTTCGTGTCAGATATACTGACCCGTCACGGGTTGACGGGCCGGGTTCGGGTCAACAGATTTTTTTATGGGTCGACCCGAATTGCCACCCCTACAAGTAATAGGCCACCATCCATCATTGGGATCTGCTCCAATAGCTGTCAACAATTGACCTAAATAATCTCATTTTGTGTGACTGATTGACAATTTCTACAAGCATATAGGTCAGTCATAGTAATAAAATCACCTAGAATGTTCTACGAATCTAATTCACAGAGTCTAGTTAATTTTCTCTACTTTAATTATTATAGAAAAATAATAAAATTCAAATTCAAAGGTTTTTAATCTCTAATTAAAGAATGAAATAAATAATTAAATCAAATAAAATAAAATTGTGGAAACAATTGGCAAGAGACTAAGGTTTCAGATTTTGATTCAGAATTGGAATTAATTATTCAGTTGTTTTCTTAACATGCCTAGAACGTATTATGCAAAAGTACTTTAAATTATCTCTCAATACATCTAAATTATGTTTAATTAAAGCTTACTTCTCTAACGAGATCACAAGTGTTTAATTGAACCCTTTAAAATTTTAGATAATACCAATTACGTCATGCAAACCCTAAACTACTATCTTGTTTAGGCTAAACATGTTTATCTATCTAGTACGTGATTGTACATCCTTTCTCAGTTCAATACAAATTCTAAAAGTATGTCTATGGTGATCAAGCATAGCATGTAATTAAAATAAGATAGAAAAATCAAGGCAAACATCAAGAATTTAAATAAAATAATTAACAAATACTCTTTCACAAAATCCTAACCCTAGAAACAAATTAGTTGAACATAAACATGATATAAATCAAGAATTCAAGAAACAAACACAATATGTTTGAATAAAGTAAGAAAAACTTCTCATTCTTTTATGCTCTAGTCGCCATGTTGATTATCCTTGATTCTGGCTCGCTTTCCATTGATCTTGAACTTTTAATGTCAAGTTATAAACAATGAGCTAAACTAGTCTAATTCTTTTCTAACTCTGAAAAGAATCTAGATAATCCCTATTTATAGTTTCCTAAAGTTCTAACCTAAATATATTAGAAATAGGCTTCTTGGAGTAGAAAAAAGTCGAGTTAGCATGAAAATCCGTCAATGTCTGGCCTCAAGATCGACCTAATGCCCGGCCCCGATCATTAGATGGAGCTAAAAATTCAACATAATTCAAAAAAGTCAAGCCTAATGACTGATTTAATGACTTGTACTGGTTATAGAATCCTTATAAATCTGGCAACCCTCATTGATTCTTGTTTTTTCTTGCTTCATTGACCCTACATGCGGTTCATCTCATCCCTGAACTCCCAAATTAGTTTATTTTCTCTCAAATTGAGCTCTCCACCTGTTAAAGCAACATAAGATAAAAATTAACCGATTTTTATTCAAATTAGAGTTCAAATATCACAATTAAAACTCCACGCACTTGTACAAAAGCAATAGAATTCTAACATGTCAATGACACCTATCAAGTGTTATAATTGATCTACATCTATCATTGAATCCCCTTTTCAAAGGTCCTAAACAGTAGTAGAATCTTGAAAATGTAGGTCTGCCCTCAGGACCACTTTTTGAATGTATTGAATGTCAATTTTTATATTTGGGTGAGTCTTGTGTAGTTCAGTAGCATATTCCCAAATAGAAGTATATTGTTCTACTGCACTACCCTTAATACTCTTTCTAACCTTGCTCTTAGCCTTGTATGCCTTGCTTCTACTAATCTCACACTTATATTGTTGATCTACAATTTGCCTAATCTGTTTTGTTGGCATGTTCATGTTTGAGTTGATTTGGTTGCAATATCTATTTGCTAACCAAGATATAGTCGTATACTTGTTTTTCCAAGTATGACTGCACTGGATATGCCCATCATGTAATGTCTTCACAATAAAATCAATGGTGTTTAAAACTAGAACTTTTGAAGTATACACACATACCACTCATAAGGTTTTTCACATTTTGTCCTCAATCTAGATTTGTCATTAGTATATATATACAGGCATACTAGTGAGAATTGATAGGTTGTAATAGTATCTATGAATAGAACCTTGCTTCCAAATTTCACACCAATTTCAAATTAAGAATTTTTTTTATAAACTTCTCTGTATCAAAATGGTGTACTTTACCTCTGCCCTTTTAGCCTCTTCATCAAATAAGTTATGATTGATGTTAAGTTCTAAGTTTACACCATCATCCAAAAGTAGGCTCTGATCACTTTTTTTGGTTGCTCCTATTTGCTATGTAGTTTGAGGGCCACTATCATTACTTGGTTGTGATTTTCTCAATCTGGAACTCCTCATCAACTATAGTGAAGACTGTACTGAATATCTGAATGCTTGAGTTCTCCCTTTGCTTGGGGTTATCACCAAGCTTCCTCTGACTTCTGAGAGGTGTCGAGTCTGTGCAATAATAAAATTCTACTTATAAGAATATTTATTCGAATATAATGGTAAGTAGAGTCATTTCTACAGGAATTAGGGGAAAAATCTATTTCTTTCTAAGTAAAACCAATTAAGGGGGTTTTAGAGAATTAAGATTAAAATAAAATACTTAATGAAAATAAAAATAATTAAACCAAAGGAAATTAAATTAAATCAAGATTAACAAGTTCTAGTCAAGGATATGACTTCAAAAGTGCTTCATACAACTGATCATTAATGCACTAATTATTTCATCTATTCGTTAATAAACAGATTATAGTTGCCAACAAGTGATGACAACCAGTTTTTCCTTACCTTCTCGATAGTGAGGTACGCCCGTTAATTACTTTCCTAATCAAAAAATAATTCTAGGTAAACTCGTAGAATTTAATCCCTTAATTGTATTAGGAACTAGAAAAAACCCTGTTCTAATTAGAGGTGTCAAAATGGGTGATTTGGGCGGGTTTGGATTGGGTAAAATGGGTAATGGATATAAGTGAGTCAATCCATTTATACTCATTTAATTAGATGGGTATAAATGGGTAAGTTAAAAAATGAATTGGGTAATCCAATTATCCATTTATAACTCATTTATTTTAAATTTTTATAAATTCATTTTTGCAAATTAAGTTATCAATTTATACAATCCTTTGCACCCATCATTAGTTTTAAATATTTACTTATAATGCTCAATAAGTCTAAGTATCAATTTCTTTCCCATCTGTACTCTATGTTGCAAAATTACATACTATTTAATAATTAAACAATAAGAATATAAAAATTTGAACTAAGTACTATAAAAGTGAACATAAAAACTTAATTTAAAAATTTTGAACCTCTAGCATTTTTTCGTGTGTAAATTTAAAATTTCATTTTGAAAAAGTAAGAAAAGAGGCTAAAACTTGTCATAGATTGGTAATGCTGAAAAATGAGTAAGTTAACAAACTAAGAAAAAATAAAATGATAAGATAAAACCAACAAATAATAATAATAATGAAACAAAAGTAGTTAACATTATGAAAAAATGAAAAATTTGAAAAAAAAAATGGGTGGGGGAAGAGAGGAGATTCTAAATGGGTTAATTGGGTTTGATGGGTTACCCAATAATACTCATTTATTAAATGGGTATTATTGGGTAACCCATTTATACCCATATGCAAAAATTTAAGATACCCATACCCATCTATTCATGGGCGGGGATGGATAAATTTGGTTAGATGGGTTTGTTTGACAGTTATAGTTCTAATCAATAAACACACTACCAGAGTTTATTTAAACTAAATCATATGTTTTCCTAAAATAAAATCAATCACGTTTGTCGTCACTAATTTAAAATAATTAAATAATTATGAATTTAACTGTCCTAATTGGCATTAGTTTATCAAGTATTAAATATCGGACCCTGATATTCAAACAAAAAAACACCCATGAAAAATTAAATCAGAAAACATACAAATACTATGAATAAAAGAAATTAATAAAACAATTAGATCTCACAGATGTAGATGAAACAAATCCTTTATAATTTCTCGACTAGAATAGAGAATTAGTTACTCTCAAGTGAGAGTAACCCAAGCAGCTCCATTGAAACAATTTGCATAAGTTTTTAACAAAAAAAAAAACCAAGAAAGGAGAGAAAAGACCAAGCGATCCTGGCATTCCCTTCACAAAGCAAAGAGTCACGACTCCTGATTTTTGATCCTGACCAAAATACTAATCAAACGGGATGCTGACTTTCTCTCTTCCAATTTCCTAGTTCATAACAACTACAATAATAAAAACATGTTTCCTAATTAGAAAAGATACTGTAAAAGATAATCTTCTACGTTTTTTAATCCAATGCTATAACTAATAAAGAAAATTAAAATCTTCCAAATCTTCACCCAAAAGCTGCCTGGAATTCAATTCGGATTTAGAAATCTCCGTATGCAAATTCCGAATCATCTGGATTCGATAGCAATTCTTGAAAAATTACCTCTTTTATCACTTTTTGCTGATTTTCCTACAATGGGCACCATTAACCAAATATAAGTAGAATCTATCAATGAAAACAATATTTGACTAAATTTATAATTGGTTATAAATTTAGCAACAAATTGCAACCTATCAACTTACTTCTTTTTCATCTTCAATTTCACTCTCTGGCATTTCCTAAGTTTGAGCATGTTGAGTTGAATCAGGCTGACTTTAATGTGATTCACTTGGCTATATTGTTAGATTGTTGACTTGATTGTCTTCATATATTTCATTTTTTCTACAATATTCAATGTACTGCTCAAATTGTCTTTCATCACCTTCATGCTTATCTTGTTCCCCCTTATTTCCAATAGGTTTAGAGGAAGTATGTTCACCATTATCAAAACTTGAATGTAAATCTGCTCCAACTATAGATGTATCATCTTCCCCAGCAGTTTCATAAATTGATTCTGTTTGTCTATTGCTAACCTTCCATTCTAGAGTAGCAAATGATCTGTAAATATAACCACCCTTCCTAACAGATTGTGTGGTCTTTGCATTTTTACTACCACATGCATGGAGTAGTTAAACATGCTCCCTATCATCAATCTTTTGTATTATTACTGCAAACTTCTTGTCATGTGATGGCTTTACGAGAGCCTTGATATGAAGTTTGAACACCTCTTTCTCTGGCACATGGTCACATATCACTTCTATCAATTTGAAATGCTTCACCCAACTATAGAACTCTTTAATATGATTATTAATTTGAAGGTACCTCAGTCCATGGTTGGTATCTTCTCGAATTAAGATAACAGTAGAATATGACTTCATTGTTGTGACCACAATTTATCACCATGTGCTTAATCTCATACATTGATATCCTCTTTCCATCACATAGATCTATCTTCTTGAATTCTACCCCTATGATACAATTTAATTAAAAATAAATTTTTAAGTAAAATTGAACATTTTATTGATAAGAATAGTAAGTTTGTACACGGAATATAAAATTCTACTACATCAATAGTACTTTATACTATACAATACTCGTCAACTTAAACAAGTCAGAGATAGTTTCAACTCTATAGCCAATTCCCAACTTGCCTTGTTTACTGGAAATTTTTTCCAACCCACCACTACATCTTTTACAGCAGTTAGCACTTCATGAACAATGTCCTCCTCTTTTACAGGCATTTGTTTGAATAAAGCTTGATTTCTAACTTTCTACATATGGTATACCACCCTAACAAATACCAGTCTCCTCACTTGATCAGGAAAAGATTTCGACTTCCAAAGGGCACTTAACCATTGTACTTCATTTTTCCATGGTAGAATATCTTTAGTAGACAAGCAAAATGTGTACCAATTTTTTCTACACCTTCCTTAAAACAGAACAATCAAAGAACAAGTGATTCATGGTCTCCAATTGGCCTTAACATAACTTGCAAAGCTCACCTTCTAGTTTTACTCTCCATTTCTTCAATCTATCCTTAGTATTTAATTTTCTAAGACATAGCATCCAAATAATAAAAGCATATCTTGGCACTACTCCTTTTCCCCAAACCAACTTATACCAGCTTACTGTGTTACCATGAGGTCTCAAAAATTTCATCCCTGCTTTCACATTGTATCTTCCTAGTGGTCCACAATACAGTATACCTCATCTTTTGCCTCCATGCAGGGTAGGAAGATTTCAGGTATGGCAGCTTTAAGGCTTTTGAACTCCTTAGTCATCCTTTTCCCTTGTGGCCATTTCCATGCCCCCTCCTGTATAAACTATGTTACTGTAGATGTTTTCAAGAACCCAAGGTTATATAGTACATTTTCAAAGTATTTTGGTATAAAGGCCCCATTACGTGCTAGTTATCATACCAATAATTTGTATCCTGCCATCACATATTACAATTTTTATACTTGCTTGGCAATCCCTTCTAATCTTCAAAATTTTATCACGACTACGAGCAGTTAGCCGGCTCTTTTATTCCCCAAAAGGATGCACCTTTAAGACTGACAGCATGAATCCACTTAACCCACAAGTTGTCCTTCTTGCTGTATATATTCCAGATTTTCTTTAATATTAAATATTTGTTCCATAACACCAGATCAAATAAGCCAAGTCCTCCCTCTTTTTTCTGTAAACACACATCATACCATTTTACCTTAGCATAGTAGTGGAATTTGATCTCTCCAAACCACAAGAATGATGCCATTAAATTGTTAATATTTTTATTACAACTTTTGGCAAGATAAACGCACTAGACTAATAAAGTTGAATACCATTCAAAATTGTCTTGATTAATTGTAACCTGCAACCATAAGATAATCTTTTTGTCACCTAGCTGTGCAATGTTTGTTGCATTTTGTTAATGATTTGTTCGCAATCTACAAAGCTCAATCTCGTAGATATCAAAGGTAGTCCCAAATATCTCATAGGTAAAGTCCCTAATGGCATCTAAATTATATCATTGGATTCCTTCTGCATCTCTTCATTCACCATAACTATGTATACTTGACATTTTTGCAAATTTGGTCGTAGTCTAGATAGCTACCCAAACTCTTGCAAAGTCTTCTTTATAACAGTAAAGGATCTATAAGTTGTAGTAGTAATGATAAAAAGTTCATTAGCAAAAGTCAGGTGTAATAGCTAAAGATCCTGGCATTTCAGATGGCAGTCAAATCTTCACTAGTGATTTTTTTTATAGCCACCTTGAGAATACTTGCATAGCTATAAGAAATAGGTAGGGGGAAATTGGATCCCCTTGCCTGAAGCCCCTTTCATCACAAAAGTACCCAATCAATGATCTATTTAAGTTGACGGAGAATGAGACTGTAGTAACACAGGTTGCAACTAATTTAATGAAATTATTGGGAAATCCTATCAGTCCCATAGTAGATAGTAGAAACTCCCAATTCAAGGTATCATAGGCTTTCATAATGTCTATTTTGATAACTGTACGAGGTGGTCCATTAGCTCTTCCATAACCTCTGACTATTTCATGTATGAGCAGCACATTATCAAGAATGTTTTGACCCTTTATCAATGCACTCTGTGTATGGGTAATAATAGATGGAATCACCTGCTTCAACCTTTTTGCAAGAATAGTTGAGTAGCATTGTACAGAGTCTTGTAATAAGCAATAGGCCTAAAATTCTTCATATGCATGGCATTTGGCACTTTGGGGACCAGAGTGATTATCGTAGATAGAACATGTAATGATTCATAAAGCAAAATTTCAATGCTTCAATAACCTCAGAACCTACCACATCTCAATTTTGCTTGAAAAATTCAGCTGTGTAGCCATCCGGGTCAAGAACTTTACCATCCTTCAATGCGAACATGACTCCCCAAATTTCTTCATCAGCAATTTGGCTAGAAAATTCTCTACATTGCTCAACAATAAGAATATGAGGAACAATTCTTCTCAATTTTTCTTCTAACTCCCAATTCTATTGACCCTGAAATGCAAAAAGTTGCTAATAAAAAGAGACAACAAACTCCTATACTAACTTGTAATTTGCAACCTTAACATCATTCTCATCATATAAAGATAATGATTGTGTTTGGACATCAAATATTTGGAATATTATTTAACATAATATTCACCAAATCAAGAAGATATTTCAGATAACACAAAAATTGTTTGGATTGCAAATAATAAGCACTGACCAATTCGATTGCCCACAAGAAGTATTTTCACGTGAGCTCTTCCATGTGGTTGTATAAGTTGAATTGCTTCTTAGCTGGATTTTCATTTTGCTTTCCAATTGTCTCATGTGGACTGTATCAGCCTAAAGATTCATGTCACCTGTTCGTTTGTTCTGATTAACTAAGAAGCCAAGCAGCGTATACAAATCTATAAATCTCAAAACCACAAATTGGGTATGACGTTACTCTTCCCTGTGCAATAGCTTAATGACCAGAATATTTATTGGCATGAAGAAGAAAGTACTTCATTTTGTGGTTATTTTCTCTCCATCAGTTACTTTGGAAAAAGCTACTATGAGGACCCGTAAAATTTTTTTATTTTATATTATTTTATTCTATTTCTTTCATGCATTTTCTCTATTTTATTTTACTACTTTAATTTTTTAGACATTTTTATAAGTGAGTATAGTTTTGAAATCATTTTCCTGGTATAAGTTAGTACATGTTAAGAGTGAAGTGCGTTATGGACGTAGGACCCGCTAGTGCGGTTAGTGCGATAAAATTTTGACGATTAGTTGCAGTTTTATATAAAGGGATATTATTTTATAAGGTGTTAGTAGATAATTAGAGGTTAGTTAGGTAAAATTACCATTGGAAGACAAAGAAATGAGATTAAACCATAAGGCGCCATTTGTCGCGACACTACTAGAAGATGGACTTTGACCAAAGTTGTCTTAACTTTCCTAAAACCAATTTTGACCAAATTTCTTCCCATTTTTCCTTTGTCTTGGCCGACACTTGAGGAGAAAAATAAGGAGAGAAAACTTCATCTTACACTTCAATTTAAAGCTTCAATCTTGAGTTTCAACCATCAAAATTGCAAACTACTCCATAAAAGTTGCTTACTAAGGAGGAATAAAGGTGTTGGTGGAGTGATTTTTGAAGGGGAAGTACTAAGCTACCATCTTTCTAGTGGTTCTAAGGTAACTTGCTAAGAAATCTCTCTTTGCTTCGAATAACTACATATTAGTAGTTTAAGGTTGCAAAATAGGTAGTTTTATGAGAAATATTATGGATTGAGGTGGTGATATGTAAATTTTCAGTTTTTATGATGAATATTCTGCCTTCATATGAAGCTTAATGATTGGCCATGGTTTGATAGCTTTGTTGTGTGAAATATTGGAGTATTATGTTCTAGATTGACTTGTCTAAAGAAAATTTCAGCTTATGTGTGTAAATTTCAAATTAGGGTTTCAATTTGGGGCTTTATTGTGGTTGGTTGTGGAGCTATCAAATGGTTATATGTGAAGGGTGTTGTGGCCTTAATTAAGTGCATGTAATAGCTTATGATTTGTGGTTGCTATTGAGGTAGAATTGATATAAGTTTTGGTGTTGAGTGTAGGATGGAAAAGTAAAGAAATTTAGAGGAAATGCTGTCCAATTTTTAGGGCTACTTGATTCCTTCGAGTTTGGGTTGATTTGAGGTGGAAATGAAGGGCTTTGGGGTTGTACATGTCTATAGGACCAACTGCTACCTTTTCACTCCAAAAGCCATACTGTCGCTTTGCATTAGTAGTTCATTGGGCTAGGCACATGACTCGTAAGTGAGTCTCACTTGTGAATTCCGTTCACTAGGTTGTGGTTGTGGAAACCATAATTGTTTTATCTTGGTTGTTCTTAGGACGTGACGGTGATCAAGGGCATATCTTGGGTGAAAACTTTTGAAGTCCTTTTGCTTGACTAGTGAGTATACCACTCGCATGACTTGTTGCTTAAATTGATTTACTTGTACCTGCAATCTGTGACTTGAATGACTGTTATCTCTGTTTATTCTGAATGAGACGAGGGTGTACTTTATCACACTCGCTCTCTCGCCTGTTTGACTGGTTCCTGTATACATCTGAATCTGTTACTTGTTCATGATCTGATGTCGTTTGGAGGCTTGTATCCAACGACCTTTCTGTTAAATCTGAACTCAACCCCATTGGTAGTTAATTGAATCGAGCCAGCAAGGGGCTTGGTCGAGGAAAATTAACAAGCCATGGGGGCCTGTTTCTTTGGAATTTTTGAGTATTGGAGACTCTGGATTCCTGGTATACTCAAATATTACCACCTCTGTTCCTGTTGAGGCATTCGGGCCAGGTAAGGGGTATATTTGGTGGACAGAATTTGGTGTAAAGTGGTGCTCTACTGAACTGGTTGCTTACTTGAAAAATGCAAAAGAGGAAATTGGTACTTGAGAGCCATCTGTATCCTTTCTATTTGAGATGTGTATTCATTTCCTTATTTGGTGTGTATATTTGACTGATTAAAAGTGAAATTTCATGATTCTTGACTGCTTGTACTTGTGGTACCTCATTGAGCGTAAACTCACCTCCGTTATCTTTGTTTTCGTTACAGGGTTCAATGTTTTGAAATCGTGATTTTTGAAGAAAAGAGTAGAGCTAGTTATAGACATTCTTTTGATTAAGCTCCACTGTACTGGCAAAATCCTAATTGTATTTTGTATAAGTATGGATATTATGGCTTGTACTTCAATTTCATCTGTTGAAAACTCCGATGTATATATATCAAAGTGTTTAATCATATGTTTCAATAGGATTCATTTGAGATTGTACGTTTCTATAGTTATGTGAACTTTTTTGGTGTTCGTTGGGAATTTGAACG
The DNA here is from genome assembly GCF_003713205.1 of Coffea eugenioides. Lineage (NCBI taxonomy): Eukaryota > Viridiplantae > Streptophyta > Magnoliopsida > Gentianales > Rubiaceae > Coffea > Coffea eugenioides. Next base: position 2,837,885 of record NC_040045.1, read on the forward strand.
AGTACGGAACTTGAACGAGAAAAAAATCGAAATTTGGCGGGAAGCTGATGCAGGAAATTCGGCCGTATATCCGGCCAATTCTTGGCCGAATACTTGGCCGGATTGACAAGGGAAGTTAAAAATTTCATTTTTGCTCACTGCCTTGAATCCGGCCGAATATCCGGTCAACTTTTGGCTGGATTCTGACGTGGCACTTGTTCTTTTCGGTCTTTGTTGAAGCGTTTAATCGAAGTCCTATTGTACCGTATGGTTTGGTAATCGTGTTTAGATCAATTTTTGATTGTTCTTTTTCTTGCGGTTCTATCGCGCGTTATGTAGGGGTTTCGAGTGATTTGACTCCGTAGTTCTGGCGAGAGTTGGGCAGATAGTTCGCTAACCTTTGGGGTACGCCCTAAGGGAATGTGGGGCTGTCACAACTACAACTGTCGTTGGTTATATTGAATATAAATGGTTAGGATCTATTTTATCTATTCTACTTGATATGCAAACTTGCATGGGTGGAGTGTATGATCCACCGTAGTAGCGAAGTGAAATTTGCCGCCTTCATGTAGCAAATAACAACATAACAGTCCAAAAACTTCTTCTATTACATTTGGTGCTATACCACCAATATAACAACAACTTCAAATAGAGTGCATCGTACAGGAAATACAGGATTAAAGCAATAGACAGTACAAAATTTGTTGCGCTAACAAGAAAATCGCATCTCCTATTTCACTGCATTAATAAGTTTCTAGTAGTACACCATCCCGGCATTAATGAGGTTATTATGAAATTGTAGACATCCACTGATATCATCGTCCGTATCTTTCGATTTTTATGTACAAGCTGCAAAACTTCTTTCGTCATTATTTGTAATATAATGGCAATAACATCATTCAACTACTGTCTCCATCTTCGTGATATGGCATGCATTTGATTAGCAATTTCTTCTATCATTGCCTTCCAAACTTCTATTTCCTGTGGGGACACTACCAATGGTTGTATCTGTGGGTATGGACCAACTCCATCTTTGCTTTCGACTTGTATGTCCTCTTGTTCATACTCCATGAAGTGATCATCCGAAGGTTAATTTTTTCTTTAAAAAATTGTGCAATGCACAACACACTATCACTACATTGATCTGCTCTTGCATATATGAATATGGAACCGGACCCTTCAAACAGGCGAATCGTTGCTTCAAGACACTGAAAGTGCGTTCAATTATATTATGAAGTCGAGAGTGATGGGTATTGAATAGCTCCTTCGACCCTTGGTCTCACCCACGTCCTTGTCCAACTCCTGTATTACGTCCTCCCTTGAATGGTGTTAAAAATTTTGACACCATCTTATAAGTCACGTCGACGAGGTAGTACTTACCTACGTGTATAAAAATTGAAATACGATATTTTTTTTTTAAATCTATGCTGTTTAAAATAGAAAAATATGTCACTTGGTGATGTTTAGTACATGAAATAAGAGTAGAATTCGAACCTGGGGAAGGAACTGGGAAGTCGGTGTGTATTCTTAGTGCACTTTCTAATATGCATGCATCGTGTGCGCCATCTTTCCATTCGGCATACACATAAATGAATTACATATCATGATCACATACAATTAAAACGTTTTTCGATTGTGTCCCATACCGATTAGTGTAGGCCATTTGTTTTGTTGTTGGAATCGAAGCAGGGATACGAGTGCCATCCAAAACACTTATGGCATCCTATATTTTATACAATATTTGATAGTCAATACCAGAAAATCGAAAAGCTTCCAAGATGTAGTATGCTACCATATTTTGCTTTAAGCAAGCGATTGAAATTCTTGTGATTTACTGATTACACATTTCCTATGCCTTACTAAAGGGGCTGAGTCATTTTCTAATTTTTAAAAATGTTGACATTGAAAAAATATTTCGACAAGGAATCGAATCCCAAGAACCAATACATATAAAACGTGTTGTGATACAGTTTGGCCATCTCTAACCTTGAACCAATGATAATATTTGGTGCTATATCTTATTCGTGAAGGCACTCTATTTGTTTGTTTTGGTTGAATAATCCTTTGTGCAAATCTACATAGTTCCAAGATTATATCCACTACATTTCTATGGATGGTTTTGTTGAATGTTGAAATCTCTCGATCACAACATGAGTGTGCGTATTATGACTTAACATAACTAGTGTCGTGGCCAACGACTTCTCGATTGACACACGCTTGTGAGGATTTTGCAAAACGTAGTTATTTTGCACAAGAATTTCACAAAGTCTCATGAAATTATCAATTGTTATTCTATAATTCTCCAATATATGTAGAGGGTGACCCGTTATTAGCTCCTGCACCCACTTCCAATCAGGCATATCTCCATTTTGGCAAGATACATTGATAAAAGTCCCATCATAATGTTTCACTTCTAGTGTAAAAAGCAGTAGTGCTGCACCATTGAGAATTACCTTGTCATATTCTTGAAAGTTAGAGCCATGCTAGAAAAGCATAAGATGATTTACCTAATGTTTAGTAAGTTTAGTAACATGTATTTCGACTACTATTATTTACACTAGAAGTGATACTGCACCATTGAGAATTAAACCATGCTACTAAACTAGCTACATTGAGAAATTCTCAATGGTTTAATTCTCAATGGTGCAGCAATAGCATGGTTTAATTCTCAACGGTGCAGCAATACATGTTAGCTGCACCATTTAGTAAGTTTAGTAACATGTATTTCGACTACTGTTATTTACCCAATGTTTCGCTTCTGTTATTTAACACGTATTTCTTGTTAACATGGGATGAAGTTGGCCATGTAAAAATTGGGAGAAATTTGGATGCAGCTAACAAATAAATTAGCCTAAAATGCAACAAATATCGGGTGGTTATGCATGGATGACAGTAAGATGTCTGGTGGAACGTGAATGCATGACAAGACTTTACTCTACTACATTTTAAAGGAATGGTGCAGCTATAACTGACAAAAAAGGCTCTATTTTTTATATATAAAAAGGACAAGTACCCATTGGATTTATTCACATGTGGAAGATTTAGTATTCATTGTACTCCTATGAAGGAAAAATAAAAATATCACACCAAATTGGTGAAATGTTACCGTTTACCTCTTAAGTGAGACTTCTACCGTGGATCTATGGCTATGCAGTGGCCCACTTGGCAATTGCTTCCATTACCCAACAAGCAATTAATTTTGTAGAGTCAGCCAAATGAACACATTATACTCCAAGGTTTGGTCTACTATAGTTAAAATACATGTTATATAAGAATAAAAACATCTGAAAATAAGAGATTTGAGATGAGAGGACAATTGGCAATTACATCTGCCATGAATCTATTGACAACACATTTAAACTATAAGTAGGAATAAGTAGTGAAATAATAAACTAAGTTACACCGAAATTATATAAAATTAGCAAATGTACATCACTGTCAATTCCTACGGTCTAAAGACTCAAGGCTAGAAAAGTATAAGATGATTAAACCATGCTACTAAACTTGAATAAGTTAAAAATGAACTATTGGGTAAATAACAGTAGTCGAAATACATGTTAACAAGAAAATGGCAATCCGAAACAAAATATGGTGGACCGCTACCATGAACGGCCACCACATTACGAATACAAACCGATAAATATCAATTATAAAAGTCTTGGATCATAACAAACAAACAATCTAATTGTACAAGTTAAAAGTTTTGAATTTCCTCACTTTCCCTCAATCTTCGGAATGATGAACATCTCTATCCATGTCATCTACTTACTGTCACTGAAGCTAAGGAATAAAAAAAAGAACTCTTCATTTAACAACTCTTTTAATAGAAACATTTGTACCCTTCTCTCTAAATTTAAGCTTTCCATAGCCTTTTTGACTACTTCTATTGAATATTTCTCCTTTGCCTCTCTTTCATTTGAAACAATGGAGGAGAATCTGTTGAAATTGCTAAGTGCCTTTTGGTAGTTATTCGAATCTGACATTCGGGATTTCGAATCTCTTGATTCCTTCTTCTCAAAACTGTAGGCAGTGCTGGATATTAGTCACTTATTGAGATTTCTTAAAACAGGGTTGCCATCACCATTAGATGAAACAAAGTGATTTGGAGGGTCAATAATAGAGGTTAAAACCACGCTTTTCCCTTTGCTAGTAGAATCTTCTCCACATCTCCATACTCGGGGAGGCTCGTATTGGGGTGAGGTTTGGGTTGAAAACTAAGCTCGATTGCCAATGGCATGTTTGCCATTCATCACCTCATCCCACTTCATCAACAAATCAGCACTATTTGGATGTTAAAAATCTAGATATTGCCGGTTTAGCTATTGTTCAAATAACAAGTTGTGACATTCATAATTAATATTTAAAGGTGCTTAGAATGTCAAGTGAAAAGCAAGTCGCATTCCAGTTTTACTCATGAATGTGATTACCAGCTTGCAACTATATTATAGTACATAAGGTTAATCACATGTCTATGTAACGTTAGGATAGGTGAGACAAATAAGATAAGCACTCAGGAAATTAAATTGAAAAAAAGATAAGAAACTGTTGACAAATTAAAACAGTAGTAATTTTTTTAAAAAACAAACACCACAAACCTCAACAATAGTTGTGATTAATGTAAATTAGTTGCACTTCCATAACATGCAATAGGTGACTGGTAATGTTAGTATACAATTTGATATCATCCAACAACTTCCACTCTTTTAGACACACAAAATTAACAAAAATGAATGACAAGTCCTTTAGTCATTTTTTATGACATATAAAATTATCAACCTCCACTTAAATCATTCAGCAATATATGAACCAAAATTATTGTATGCTAAAAAATTATGGTGAAGTAGAATTAAGCACAAGTAAAAGGATAATTTTTTTAAATCATACAACTGCCATTAAAATAAAGTATCATTCCAAGCCAATAAGTTAGAATTGATTGCAAATACACACGGCCATAAACAAGTAAAAATAATTGGTACTATGACATGACATGGTATACGACCTCAAAACTAAATTATAATAAGAAAATAAATCTACAAAACTAGTGAAATCAGACACTTTCTATAATTTGGAGCAGCCATTTGTTATGACTAAATGGCTAAAGGAAAAATCAGCAACTAAATTTCCTTTCTAGAAATGAACATGTGTTTTGCATATTATCAGCCACAAAAGGATGCAAATTTAACTATATCAGAATGCCGGCTAAGTCACCTCGTAACGATAGGTGCTGAGTAGACGGGGAGAATATATAGCCTATAAGATATTTATACCTGGTACAAATATGCTCATTGATCTGCCCCTATTAAAAAGCATTTATGCTTAGCATCCCACCCTATCCCTGTCTCTGGCTTGGCAGAATTTCCCCGGAGATGAGTGAACAACCTCTACTTATCCACCATTCGATAGTATTTGAACTGGCATTGAATTCCTGTACAATTGACCCCACATTCTTAGGTTAAGTAAATGGTCATTGCTGTGTAGTTTGCCAACATGCTATAGGTCAGCTCCTATTTTCCATTTTTCTGCCACTCTATGTAGGTGCGAACATAGAGGTCCTCTTCCTAATCTAGCCAATATTTTTTATCAAACATCTATGGATAAACAAACAAGTACTTAAAAAAATAGTAACATGTTGTATGCACAATCACCAAATTCGTAGATTTAGCCAACAAAATATCTCACCTCAAAGTAATTTATTAGGCTGACGTCAAAGTCGTTTGAGTCGTACGCAGAATGGGCACTAACAAAAGAATAAGGGCTAGATGAGGATTCTGAACAATAATGGAAATTATAACCAAAGCTTCATTATGTGAGTATCTGTGGAGAAAGGATGTATTGGAATGAATTGTAATAGTGGAATGTCTTACCAGTTGGTGAACTTGGTTTCTTCTTTTTTCTCTTGGGCATGAACACTTTCATTTGACAGGGCATACAACTTTACAGTTTGGGTTCGCAGAAAATATGATAAAAACAAGGAGAGAAGGATGTTCATAAGAAATTCATAAAAGCAAAACCATAAAATGTCAGGGATGACAAATACAAGAAATACTTCTTGGTCTCTCTATCCAGACACAAATAAATTTACAAAAGTTTGCAATCTAAAAAAGCAAACTAAATCAATTAGCAAAGTGGTTGTCTAGCAACATCACTTTTTCGCAACACAGGAAACCAAACAGGACACCAATAAAATTTGTCAACCTATATGTCTCTGCCTCTGATGTTAACATATGTATGTTCTTTAGATGAAGCGTTATCGAATGCAAAGCTAAAAATTTGCATCACTAAGTAGTAGGTTTATAGTCCAGTCTCAACTCTTCGATTGGGTTTATGGGTGATTTTTCATACCACTCTCTGTATCAGAACCAATTGATTGTTCCTATTTCACATGGTTTTATGTCAATTGTATATAATTCAGAGGCAAATTGTCTTCAAAAGTCAGCATGCTTAATGAAAAAATTATGTCCAATTATTAAAGAAGATATTTGAAGGGGACAATGAATAAGAAATTGAAGAGAAGGGAGATTATCATATTGACCATGAATATCAATTGCTCATACTTAATTCAAAAATAAATGCATGAATGTAGAAATACAAAAAACCCTAAGAACATCCAAGTTCCTAATTTCATGTGTTTGGAGTTACACAAACAAGCTTCCTATTCAATTGATTTTCTTTTCCATACAACAACTGCAATCAAATTGAGGAAATAGTAAGGGTAATAAAACTTCAAAAATAGAAATTACTAACCGATGTACACATAACAGGCAGGGTTAGGGCAAGTGAATTGAGGAAAATTTCGTTCAATAGCTCCTTTCCTTACCGTGGGACAGAGGTTAGAGACCGGCCACACCCAATGACCAGTATTTCAATCCCAATCCATCACTTTCCTTGTCCAGCAGTTCTTGGTCTTTTTGCACATCTAAACCCAAGGCCAGACTTTTATAATACGTTTCTACCCTCTATGCGTACACAAGGAATCAATTCCCCTTCAGATCATTAGCAGAGAAATCGAATCCTTTGGTAGATTTTGCTAGCAATAGCCTGAGGTTGAAAGCCCAAAATAGCTTTTGCAGTTGTTGATTGGAGAAGACAAAGTTATGAAAGTGTAAGAGGATACTGCAACCGAATAAATTCTCTGAAGAGGGCAAGTAGGAGCAGTTTTAGCTTTCCTTTATTGAGTTGCTCCAACAATAGGAAGCAACGGTACAAAAAACTTACTGTACTTAGGGTGTGTTTGTTTGGATGTAAAATGTTTTTCGAAAAACATTTTCTACATTTTCTGCTGTTTGGCTCTTAATTAAGTAGGGAAAATATTTGCAGGGGAAAAAATTTTCCTTCAAAAGGGCAAAAAACAACTTGCCCCCGCGAGTTACTGAAGTTATTTTCTTTTAATTGAGCGTCTCTGAGTGGGCTCTTTTTGATCAAGGAGACATACATCGGAAGAGACAGAGAGGTCACCAACAACAACCTCCATCTCCGGCGAAGGGACTGATCCAAGGTCAAATTCCAATGATGTAAAATTCTCGGGTCTTTTTCCCCCTCTAAAGGGCACTACGCAACTCTATCTTTTGTATTTCGATCAAGGACATTGACAGTGGAAAGAAGGGAGAGATCACCAACGAATACCTCCATCTCTGGTGACGGCAACAGCTACGTGACTCAGGTAAGACTCCAGCGTTATGCAAGTCTACAGGTTTTCATTTTGGTTTTCCAATTTAGGGATTTATCGACTTTTTGTTGTGCTGCTACAATTTCTGAATTACGTTACTAATTTTTCTTAAGGATTTGAGATTTTGCTTTGAAAAATCTTTAAACCTTTTTTTCAATCCACGGAAGCTCTTGGTATTCTGAATATTTGGCAAAACTTTGGTCTGTTCCCCTTTTTCGTACTGGTTGTAGTTATGCCATTGATTGGAAAGCCATCTTATTACCTGTTGCCTCATTCTGTGGTATCCATTCTTGAGAATTGAGATATGATTTCACTTGTAAGATAGTGACAAGTGCTACATGTATTGATTTTATTATTTCATTGAAAGATTAGGTGATGAAAAGCTATCTTTTTTTTTTTTTATCTTTTGAGGGTAGATGAGAAGCAATCTTCAGTGTCTAAACTATTAGTATATTAGTTTATGTGCTAATGAACTTTGCTTTCTAGTTATTTTTTCCATAATGCAGCAAACGTTCCTTTTCCAATTGCAATAGTATTACTGAGAGTTGGGTTAAGGGTCAATATAGACTTTAAACTCTCTTGTTCAAATTGCTTTATTGAACACATAAATACATCTTATTTTAGCAACTCGCAGTTTGTGTTGTTTGTATTCAATTGGTACATCTATTACTACCAAATATCCTTTCTAATTAATACTTGAGTGGTTAGCATGGAAGATGTATGATACTGCTGTATAAGTTGCAAAGGATACTTTCATTCTCGTATTTTAAATCTATATTTAAGTTTAGGGTATTGATTTAGATGTTGTCAACTAATTTTAGAAACTTTTTTTGGTTTTCTCTGTTCTTTTTAGATCATAGCAAAGGACTTGTTCAAGGCCCTGAAAGAGAAATGTGATAAGAGATCTACACATCTTTGTTGCACAAATGATTCTAGTTGTATCTGGTAATAACACTTGTGACAACTTTGGAGTAAAGGACATAAATTTGGTTGATAATGGTGAGAGCTAGATATTGTGGTTAACATGACCTAGCTGCAACAACCAATTTTGAAGAAAAGCAAATGGTATCAATTATTCTTGAGCAACATAAATATAGGATTGAAAAGTATATTGATTGAGTTATTCTTCCAGATGTTTTCTGTAGACATGAAGGAGAAATATATGGTAATTGAGTGTTATCGATTAGATGTAATGGTTTTCTTGTCTTATCTTGTACTGGGGTCACTTGGTAAGTTTTTTTTTTTGAGTCACTTGGTAATTTACAGATTGGCTCGAATGTTTTCATGTCTTGCAAAACACATTGTTGTCATATCAAGGTGATCTGTAAGCCTTTTGTGAATGTAGTTTAGTTTCATCAATAAAAAAATTTTGACTTGTAATTTCTAGGACTAGGGAATGCCACTACTTACTCGGAGTGTGAGTGGTGATTGTGTTTTGTTTAAATTTAGATTTGTCTTGATTGGTGTTCTGGACTTCTGCTTCTGGTCTGCCAGCATAACTATGGTGCATAACTCTGGAGCATATAATATTAGTTGCAATATTGTTGTTACTATAATTGTCACGACTGTCTTAGTCATATATTTGAACATAAGCAACTAGCAAAATTTTTAGTGAAATGCCAAAACTAAAAAAACAGGATACATGATGAGTACTCAGTTTTCTGTATGCAACAATTCTGGAAGAGTTTTAATTGTGTTGTGACTAAATAGTATGTCAAATAACTTAATCTATACATACATTTTTAAGTTTGCAAAAGCAAACACTTGATTCTTTGTAGCATATTTGAAATATCAGGTTTGGTGAAAGAGTACAACATGAATGGAAGTATGTGAAAAAGTCAGATATTCTAATTTTTTAAGGCTAAGAATGAAGTAAAATTATAATCAAATGAGAAATATTTGTAATTACCATAAATTCTAAAGATAAAGAGTGAAGTAAAATTATAATCAAATGGGAAGTATTTGCAATTACCATAAGGTCTGTAGGAAAGTATCTTGAACATTTAAATCAAACACTAGAAAATGGGTTCAGAAAATATTTTCAGTAGGTTAACCAAACACAGGAAAATTATGAAAATGAAATCATTTTCTTGGAAAATGACTTGCACTGAAAACATTTTCCAAGGGAAAATATTTTACACCCAACCAAACAGACCCTTAGTGTAGTCTCATGCCAACAATTGATATGAGTTTTGCTTTTAACGGTCATGACGCTTAGGAATGGGTTTGTGGAGTCATTTCCACGTGGGAAACTATTGAAACATCTCTTGTTATCGGTTTTCATTACGTATTCCATGTGGGAGATTTGTTGGGAGATATATATTGAACCTTATTTGGGTTATTTGTCTTGTTATCCAAACACCTTTGTCACATATTATTTGGAAAAATCCAAATATTACATATCCAAAACACTCAATATTTTATTCCGAACAATGTGTGTTGTCATCTTTCTATGAAAAAAATCAGTGTTTATATCTCCTTCTTTTAGCCACAAAACTCTAGATTTCACTTTGTAAAAAGCCTCCCCAGCATGAGATAATGCATAATATTCATCCATCAATGATCTTTCCTGAGCTATGATTCATCATTAAAGGGCTTTTCTTGCAGCAAAGCTTGAGTAGCCAGCATTTGTTCTTTCTTCTGGAGCACACGAACACTAATGCTGCCATAATGTATTTTGTTTAACTGTTTCAATTCCCCTTTTAATCTCTTGAACTTTTGACAAATAGCAACTATAGGATTACTCTTGATAGTTTTAGTCCAAGATCTTAGCAATGTAGATTTCAACTTCCTATGTTTCATCCAAAATTTTTGGAATTTGAAAGGTTTCGGCCCAAATCTTTGACTACTATGTATATCCACTTGGATGGGAGAGTGATCTGACATACCAGTCCCAACATTTCCACTTCAACATGAGGAAACTGAGTATACCAGGCTTCATTGGCAAATATTTGATCTATTCTTCTATATTTTCTATCTGATGCTTCCCTATTATTGCACCAGTTGTAGAGGAAACCCCTGCTAGGATGTTCCTCCACATCTATAATTTGCAAACACATATTAAAATCCTCCATGGCATTATATTCAAACTCTTCACTGCCAAGCCTTTTCTGTATGATTCCTGATGGCATTAAAATCCCCAAGTATCAACTATGGCATATCCCCAATGAGAGGCTTTATTTGCTGGAGATGGGACCATAGAGCTTTCTTTCCTTTGTCTTATTTTTCCCATATACTGCAGTGACCACAAACGGCTGAGTTTCAAGGCTATCCATAATACATAATATAGCCTACTGGTGACTTGACAGTAGACTACATTTCACAACAAATTTGTTCCAGCATACCCAAATACAACTGGCATTTCCTGGTATAGTGTTCTGTCCTAATTCCCATTACAGCAAACAATGTGCAAAGACATAGTTAATATTTACATCTTTGATTTTATTCTCTACTACTCCAACTATAGCTGGTTGTATACTATTTACAGTTTTACTAAGTTCTTTTTGTTTTAGGGGGTCAATTAGCCCCTTCACATTGCAACACAATAATCTCATGTTATAGTAGGGGAGAAAAGTTTAGTGTAAACCTTCTTCTGAGCACCTCTACCAAATTTTTCTACTTTCATCTCCACTGCTGGACATTCTTCCACTCCTTCCAGTAAGCTGTAACTACTTTGGATGTTTTGTGTCTCAATTTCAATTTTCTCCTTGCCCTTGGAAATCCGTTTGTTTACACTACTGGCTCTTCTATTAACCACTTCACCTTCGTTTGATGTTTTCTTTTCTGCAATAACCGACTCTGCTTTTCCCTCATTTGATTCTGCTACTCTCCCATCACTTTCCACCTCTTCCTTATCCACAATTGGAACAGAGATCTGCATAGGTTCATCCCTTTGCACTCTTGATAGTGGTATCCACTTTGGCAGCATATTTATAGGACAATTCTTAGTTTGATGTCCAAACTTTTTGCATTTTGTGTAACTAGGTGGTATCCACTCTTATTCTACATCCTAATATTCCAGCTTCCTAGTTTCATTCACATAAGGAATCTTTGTTGGTCTAACTGCTCCTATTTTTAACTCCATAAATATCCTTGCATAAGCTACTCCAGATTGATTAGCAGTCTATTTATCTGTATACAGAGGTCTGCCATTGTAACTAGCAAATTTGCTCAAGGAGGCCTCATTATAATAATGCAATCGTAGATGAGCTCATTGAATCCAAATTGGGACAGCATCAAGCTCTTCCTCCTCATATCCAATTCTGGGCTCCAAGGCTCCAAAAACGACATTTTACTTGCAATTGGCCATGGAGATTGCTCCAATACACATGTCTAACTCTCAGCAGAGGAAAAGTTGAATATAAAAATGCCATTCTTCAAGGATATCACCTCAACCTTCCCCATTTCAGCCCATCTATTTTCCACAAATTTCTGGACAACGCTAAATGGAGGGTTGAATCCCATAGCAAAGCCTACTACCGCATGCTACTATTTCTCCAATCCTTGAGATACATCCTCCATCGACACTTGGATTGGGCATTGATCTTCCGGTGGAATAAATTTAAGATTCAATCCGCCATGAGCTGGTTGAACTCCACTGACTACTTGTGCCCAAGACTTACCACCCATCTCTGGTGAATAATGCTCTGGATTCACTTGTCCAATAGCTTGCTCCAGCTTCTCAGGTTGCATTTGGCTAACATCAAGTCCCAAAATTGAAGCATGAATGGCTTGAGGTGTCAACCGCTCCATGAATTGGGACTTTAGAACCCTACTTATGGCGACTTTAAGCAAGAGAGAAGAAGACAGTTGGCTAACAAAACTCTACAAAAATGCAAAAAACCAATAGGGTGAAATGTATGCGAATGTGAAGTTGAATCAGAATATATACAGAAACAAGAATGCAGAGCTGCCAATGTGCAACAATGGGGGAAGTTTACTCTGCGCAAGTTAGCAGACACAATTGCCAAGTACGCATGTTAGCCCATACAGTTTGACTTCAATAGGGTAATTGATTTATATTTTAATGAGCATCCATGTTTTGTACTAACAAACCAAATAGTGGTATGTAGTTGGTAATTAATTAATATTTTAATCTTAAGTGCAAGGTTTTTTTTACACATAAAAACCGACACCAGACACGTCTAATGGCAAAACAAATTATAAAAATTCAATCTTTTAATAATAAAACTATTGTCTGATAATAATTTTTTTAATCTAAATTATAGGTTCATTTCTTCAGCACACAAATCTCAATGTGATATCCCATTAGTCAACGTATGCAAGAAAAGTTCCAAGATTATGCTTAATTAATTTAGCACAAACATATGTTAGTATAGAACTCCTTGTAACTTACTATAATGACAAAAATGAGGTTCATACACTCATGTCTTTTTCAAGTCCCATGTGTAGCATAAAAAACCCATTAAACCCTAACATCAGAGTTCCCACACCCTTAACTTTTTTTCTGACATCTTTCCATTTTGGGTTAATACTTTGAGAGTTTTAACTATTTCTTAACAAGCACTTCTTAATTGAAAGATAATTTACTGAAACATATCCTAAATCGTGTACAGATCAGTATACTCATCCCTTGGTTGCTTCACCCAGTCCATTAAAACCACAAACTTCACAATTTCCTCGATTACTGAAGTTGGTGAAATGATTAGGCTACAAAACTCATTGTATGCCACCTATCTCCCTAATTTACCGAACAAGATAAGGAGTTTTTCACTTGGTCAACTTTCGGGATGTTTCAATCTGTGGGGTTCCCTTGTTCCAATACCCTTTTGGGCATTCTTGTCCATGCGAGAATATTCGTCCAACACAAGACCCATGTAACCGAATGGTTTACTAGTAGAAATTGACAAAATAACTCGAATGGCGCGCATTTTCCAATTTAATGACCTTTTTTGTCACAAAAAAAATTAGGTGATCAAACTGTCCCATTTTTAATAGTTGAGTGATAATTTTGGCCTTTCACTCTAGGGAAAAAATAGTCAAGGATATCTATAGTATTATAACACTCTTGCGCATGAATGAAGTAACGCTAGACTTTTAAACCTTGGGGGGCAAAGTGTATATTAAACTTATATAACGTACCAAAAGTGAAACTAATTCCTAATTAGGGGGCAAATTGCAATTAAGTCTCTGCATATTTTTCCCAAATTGCACTCCAACAATTCAAAAGCAAGAATTAGTAATATCGGAGAGAAAGAGCCCAAAAATTCCAATCCAATAGAATGAGTAGTAGTAATTACAACGGCAGAAAGAAGATGGAGAAGTCAGTTGAAGAAGATGAAGTGGATGAATTGCTGAAAGCTGCACAAGATGATATGCTTCTTAAACTCAGCCTCAATTCCCACATGACCCACTCTTCCTCTCAATTTTCTAGCATTGACCCTGATCTTGATTCACGCTTTCTAGCCCTGAAAAAACCCCATCAATCAAAATCAAATTCAAAATCAATATCAAAATCAAAGCTTGATGATACAGCAGGCACAACCCAGAAAAACCCAGAAAAGGTTTTGCAAAATATCGATGAAAGTGATGATCTTTTTGCAAGATTTGCTGCTCTCAAGAGTTCTCTTCCTTCGTATAATACTTCTGTTAGAGATGGTCAAGTGCAGCAGCAGCAGCAGTTGATGGATGGTGATGGTGCTGGAGAAGAAGATGAAGTGGAGAAGGTAATTAAGTGGGCTATTGATGCTGCTAGGCTTGACCCTTCTCCTCCCTCTAATTCTAATGATGATGCTGCTAGTGATGCTGATGATGTTAGTGATGATGAGGAGGATGATGGTCATGGTGTTGATGCGGTGAAAAAGAGTAAAGGGAAATGATGAGTGGGTGTAGTATGACTGTTTTTGTCAATTGTCATTCTCTGCAAACTGTAAGAGTTAGAGCTAATTCATAAAGAATCAAATTTTTGAGACTTTCTACTTATTTCTAAATTGTTGTTGTTTTGAAGCATAAATTAAATACACATTGCTGAATAATCTTCTGTATTTGGTGTGACGTAAGAATGGGATTTGGTTTACATAATGAAAAATTTAATTGTTTTTTTCTCTTACGGTGCTTTCATTGGACGGAGGTCAGATTTTTTTCACTATCTCTAAGTTTAAACTGTAGAATGATATGCTAACAGGCCTAAAATTTGTGGTCTTTTGGAATATGTTAGTTTTACTCTATCTTCTGAAACACTCCAAGGAGAATTATTTTGCATCATGATTTTCTGTTGAGTGATCCTTTCATCCTACCACAGTGATTGTCTGAAAATTTTTTATTACCATATTTGTTTTCCGATTGCATTTTCTTTGAAGTTAGCTGGGTTTGCTTTAAAACTAGGAGTGAGCCTTGGGAAAAATCGCATACTGTTAGAAAGTTGAGTAGAATTACTTCATGGAAAGCTCAAAAATTGGGGTTAGTAGACCTTGATTCTCAAATTCAGACCAAAGTTGCAATTGCTTGGTTCCGCAATTCAGCTGTTTCACTGCATATGTTTCTAATTTTTGGTCTTTCAAGTGGTTAAGAACTCTTCCAATTCATTTGGCTTAGGTATTCATATTTACGTAGAAAAGACTCTGTAAAGTGACTCTTCATTTTAACACTATTCACTCCTTTGCATGTAAAAAATTTGATCATGCTTAAAGGAATCTTGGTTTCCGCAAAACAATGATTGGGGGTTGCAGATGACATAGACTAGCACTAGCAAGTTCTGAATAGTTTCTACTTGCATTTCTGTCAACTTTATGTGGAGGCAGACCAGATTGCTCTAAAGGGTGCCTTGATAATTTTTCACCATTTTGGATGTTTAGAAAACTATGTGATTAATAATAGAAATACTGTACACTATGTCATTATCTTTTCTAATTGAATCTTCAACCTGCTGCTAGCAAAACAGTGCAATGGGTTAAAGCTTAAATATTTGCAATATTTCACGTTATACTAAAATAATTGAAGAGGTTGCCACTTGATGGATTCCAAATTGAGTTGTCACATTGCCTGTTTGAATGGAATCTAGAGTAGACAAATTCTGTTGCTATGATGCAATAATCTTATTGCTAGATGGTAACCATCCTTATTGATGTGGTGTTAACTATTTTAGTAATGCAAAAATAGGCCATAAATGTATTAAGTTTTTTTCTTAACTGGATTTCTGATCTCCAAAAGAGCAAGACTTCTTTCTTTTCACGCTCGTAGTTCTGCAAATACAGCACTTCATCTTTGTGCAAGCAGGATCCAATAATTGGGTATCATTTGACGCTTGAAGCTTTTATTGTTGGAGATCTTTTGATTTGAAATGGAAAGAGGCATTAAGTGAAAGTAGTTGCAACTAAAATACTGCCTCTGTCTTTTACAAATTTCCTCTCCTTTACCTCATCTTTCGTCTCTTTTGATGGAGACTGGCAAGGAAAGAATCTAAAATAGAAAGCCAAGGCTTGTGCAAAAGCTTGAGAACGCAGAGGTATAGTCGTCTGTGGTTATGTCTTTTCTGCAAATAGAATTTCTATCCAGAAAATTTCCCCCTCTGTTTAGTTAAAACTATTTACCATCAATATTGAAACTCATTGTACTCAAGGGCCTGTAGTTTCCAACAATTAGTGGTTTGATCTCTGGTTACTGATGAATTGTTGAGAATGAAATTCTAATATGATTTATGTCCTAGACGAAGAATTGTGCCTGGAATCTCTTTGGTGTGAGTAGGAGCACATCCAGGTTTTGTTTAGGATTTCAGAATGGACAAGAGAGTTCGACGTATATATGATGCAAGTGACAGAATATGATCCAGATCAATATTTTAGCATCACACTGGTGGTAATTTAGAAGTTCTGTTATGCAGATTATGGATGAAATGCACAATGGAACCCATACATTGCTTACTTGTGTTTGTGATCATTGACTGCTTTAGTTCTTTTATATCACTAAACCCTAGTGGCATGACCTGGCTAAGATTTTGTGTCCAGGCCATTTTTGCCTGAAAAGAAACCTGCAAGTTCTTTCTTCACAATTTTCTCTTTAATTAGGAATGATCTGCTTTTATTTTCTGGGACCCAGCCTAATTATTATTTGTTTTGATCCAACCTAATCATCAACCACAGATTTATGAGCTTGTATTGGTATTTGCACAAATTTTATTTGTTGGATAGAAGAATATACTGCTTTATACATATTTGGAATGCTTTATCAAACACAATAACTTCTTCCTTTACGGAGATTAAGCCATTTTTTAGTTTTTGTTCTAATATAAATGCTGTCTAAGCTACTTGATTAATACTTGCTGCTTGGAATATGATGACATCCAATATGCTTTCCATGAAATTAGTTTTGTCTGCTACACTTTCAAAAGCTTGATTGTTGAGATTTGATTCCATTACTATCAAGCTCTACATTTATTTCCTAGAGTAACCTTCATCTTTTCCAACCAGGAGAGGAGAACAATTTTGTCGGAGTGCATTTAAAAGGTTTTCATATGTATGAGATTTTATATTTTCCTTTTGGAATGTGCAAGTATTAGTTACAGGAGATGTAGGCTCTCATGGTTGTATACTTCTAGATGTTATGTTTTGATACTTTGTGGAACTTAAAGATCCAGAAGAGTGCTTTTAGTTATCTACAACTAGCTGCAAGCAAAGGAATCCCCGTGCCAAGATCAGTAAAGGGATAATTTGCAGAAAACATTACCTTAATTAGGCGTGTTAGTTTGTCAGATTCCAAATGCTTTGTTAGTTCAATAATAAACTGCAGTTATATTATCTACTTCAATTGAAATGAAATACTAAAATAAATGGTAAATCCATATCTGGCACTTCCAATCCACATTCTAATGCACAATTGTGCATGCAATATCATATTGTTTACTTTGGCTATTAAGTAAAGAGTGGGGAGATAAACTTCCAATTTTATAATTGGCATTTTAATACTATGTTCACACTTCTGTCTGCAACTCTTTTATTTTAGAACGGAGTATTCTCTCTCTCTCTCTCTCTCTCAACCCACTCTTCCTTTCTAGTATCCTTTGATCACTCCCTTGGGAGAAATAGGTAGAGGCCACTTGTCCATGACTTGGTTTGTGAGAGATTTGATAGTTTTTGTTTTTCTTTTGTTGGTGCTTTACTAGAATTTCTCTTTTCTAAATCCCCTGAGTTTCCTGTTTTCACACTCTATTCTTTATGCTAACAAACTTATGTGTGTTTCTGAATTACCATATCTCTAATAAATCCCCGGAATTAAACTGAAGGGCTGCAAGTTATGAGTTGTTATGATGTAGTCTGACTGGGCATTTGTTTCAATTATGCAGTTATAGTGCAGCTAAATGTTCTGAAAAGTTTGTTGGACTTTATTCTTTGTTTGAGATAGATTCTAAGTTTTGTTTCTTCATATATGGTGTTCTATCCTATTTGGCATCTTGTGTTACTCTAAATTTTGGTTCTAAGTTTGTTCTATTTCAGTCTGTTGTTTTTAGTCAAAATATAGTAGCTTTTATTAGGTAAACTTTCTGGTCTAATTTCTTCAAGCATGTAAAGGACATATTGATAGTTGTTACTGACAGAGCAAAGCAAAAGAAATTGGTCTTGCCTGTAAATTTATCTTTATTAGTAAGAGTTGTTTATGCACATCACAAGGGAATACCTGATTTTACCCGTGTTACTTTTCTATATGGTAATTACAATAGGAATTTATGCCCAAGGTCTAGCATTATCCCAACCTTACATCTACTTTCTTCTTTGTTCATTAGTTTTGTCTTGCTGTGTTGTTTTTTTTTTTTTGGGAAAGGGGGGGGGGGGGGGGGGGTGGGGTCTTTCTCTTCTGAGCATAGCTTGGTGTATGAGATCATCAGGTCACCATGGAACGGACATGTTGTCATAGGATTTCCCTGAAATCTCACAGCTCTTGGAGAGCATTGCTATTTCCAATCTGTTTTGTGGTGATTCCTTAGAACCGTCATATCCAACATCGACTACTGAATGAAGCAATATTTCAGTAAGTCACCATCTCTCTCTTGTTTGGAAGACTTTTTCTAGTCAATTAACTCTGTTTTCTCTTCTTCGTCTTCATACTCTAGAGCTAATTGTATCCACATTTCTTATAGTATAGTCATGCAAAACCATCCTGGCAAAGTTGTGGATAGTGACCATTGGCCTCTTGCTGGTCGTCGTCTGCTGGATCAAGATACCAAAACTGTAGACAGCCCAACTCCTTGATGGCTCTGTTCCTGGTCCATATTCAGGCATCTTTCAAAAATTTGCAAGTAAGAAGATTTTTTATAATTGCCCATCTGATGTTACTCTAGAAACCTCGAACTGTTGGGTAAAGAAAAGAATGCTGTAACATGAGGACTTAAGATACCACAGTATTTAGCAGGCTAAATGTCAACTAGTCAAATCAAACAATTGTATATGGAAGCTTTAGACAGTTGCAGAATCATAAACATTTTGAAATTTGAGAAATACCTCGTTAGTTATATGGTATGTGTTAATGCTATTTTTTTAAGGGTTTTATTTTTTATATTTTATTTTTTTATAACTTCTTTTTAGAAAGAACAATGTTGCAAATTCCGAGCAAAGCAAAAATTTATCAACCTGGACCTCCATAGCCTACAGTTCCTTTTTACTCCTGTTGGACCATACTTATACAAAGTTTTCACTTCAAGTAGAAATCTGGCTAACCGAAAATTTCCCACATGCCGTTATATCATGGCAAGAAGAACATTACCTGGCTTTATATCACAATAAATTATTTGTTTCTGGCACTGGTTGTGAACGTAATTAATTGAACTTC
Organism: Coffea eugenioides; assembly: GCF_003713205.1. NCBI lineage: Eukaryota > Viridiplantae > Streptophyta > Magnoliopsida > Gentianales > Rubiaceae > Coffea > Coffea eugenioides. The sequence goes on from NC_040045.1 coordinate 2,857,308, forward strand.
CTATGTAATATTTGTTCTTTGAAAAAGATTTAGTTTGTTGGATGTTTCTATTTGTCTAGACGTCCCTTGGGCATTTAATCAAGAAGTAGAGCTATAAACTCATTTTTGTGAAAATCAATACTCGAGCAAGCAGTTGTAATCTTAATATGATTTCTGCCAAACACTTGCCTAAAGATGATGTTCAACAAGAACTCGTGGAAGCTCCTTTATGTTGAAAATTGATTACTTCAACAGTGATAGTTAGTCCATTGTGGTCAAATTATCCTAAACAGCACCAAAGCTAGCCTACAAATTACTTTGTCTTTGGATAATCCATTATTTGCTTGAAGTAGTTTTCCTGTAAGAATGTTCCAGGAATGGATTTTCTGTGGTTGATTCTGCAGGGAAAACTTTTTTCATGCTCCAAATAAAGCAGTAGATAAAAGACAACAACAGGGTGGCTCTAAGAACCATAGAAACTACTGAAGGGATCATTTTGTGGATAACATACATCTTCCGTAGCTTTCGTTTTCTGACGTTGCATCTCTACAGCTAAGAACAGGTGCACCACTGTAACGACTATTATGTCTGATAACTGGTACAGCACTAATGTCTGCAAAAGGATATAATAGATTCTTCATAAAGTTGTTGAGAGAAAGATCTTAGTTGTGAACTCTGCTCAGCTGGAGAGACAGGCCCCTGGAAGAAGTTCCCCTTTAGGTATAATATGCTAGGTTGCTGCAGGTCCCAAGAAAGTTCTCTGGACAAGATAAATGATTTTCAGATATGGCCAACTCAACAAAATTCTTCAGGTTGCCAGAATTGAAGGAATAGATCCAGTTAAATGGTTTTGTGCTAGACTTAATGATTGATAACAATGCTATACTGAAGAGACTTTCTACTTCGGTTCCATTGAGCTTATTTCTGGAAGGATTGAGAACTAGTAAGTTTTGACAGTTTCCAAATTTGCAGGTGTATATCCTTTTAGTTTGTTTTCATTCAGCCATAGATCATTCAAGAGCAACAATTTCCCATAGGATATGGAAGGTTTCCTGATAAAGTTCAGCCTTTTATGGCTTTTGAAGATTACCAATTCCAGTGGGAAAAAAGGGCAGTGGGCTTGTCATAATACTCCATAAATAACCAATTTAGGTTGACAAGATCACCAATGCACAACGAATGTCACCATAAACCTGTGTGAAGTTACTGCAAACTGTACAAGCTTAGTGGAGAATCTGCATGCATCATTTGTTATAGCTCATCGTAAAATCCAGATTGCTGCAGTTAGTGAATTCAAAAATGATTGAGCTCATCTAGTTCCCCACTAACAACATTAGTTTTTTTCTGGAGAAGTATCTCCATAAGCTGTTGTAGGTTTTAAAAATCAATTGACACCTTTCCAGTAAAACTGTTGCTTGACAACTTAAACAGCCTTAGCTTTGTAGAATTTGATAGTGAAAGTGGAAGAGCTCCAGTAAAGTTGTTGCTTCCAAGCTGATACTTCCAAGCTGATAAAGATGAAGATGGGGAAGCACGAGCACAAAGCCTGATGGAAGTTCTCCACCATGTTAATGGATGATGGGCATATACCTGATAGATTGTTGCTGCAGAATGTTAGGAATCTTAAATTTTCTCAGTGCATCTGGAGTTCTCCCTTAGAGGGCATCAATAGCAGCTGATAAACTCAGAAGAGAGGTAAGATTTCCCCAAATAAGAAAAAAGAGTAATGGCTCCTGTAAAGTAGTTGTAGTGAATGAACTTTGTTTTTGTTAAGGAACCAAGTTTTGGAAGCCTCTGACCAAGTGTGTTAATTGCCACAGCAAGGCAACTAAGGTTGAATCAGTTAGACAAGTTGGCTGGTATCCGCCCTTCCCTTCGAGAAGATTCCTGTCAGGTCTAGAATCTTCATTTCAAGAAGATAACCAAACTTGATAGAAATTCCACATTGAAGGGTATTGTTGTGGGGATTTATCATATGACAAAAGTTTCAGTTTATACGTCAGTCCCTCTGGAAATTAAACTAATGATGGTTACTCTGCTGTGTTCAGCTCCACAGGTGACACCTTCTCACTGGCAAAATAGAGTATGAAAGTTGCTAAATTCGGTTTGAAATCCCTTATACTCAAAAAGGGATTTGATTGGACCACTTTAGTAATAATTGTATAAATAACTATAGATGACTGTTTTTTTAAACAAAATTTTCACTTTTCTTGTATTTTCTTAGCACTCCATCTGAGTTGGAGGCTAGACACTTGTATAAGCATACTTATGGGTGCTAATAGTCAATGATGCAACAATTGTAGACATTTATAATCAACAGAGACTATAGATTCCATAGATAGTGAAGAACTCAACTAACCAACTTTGACATTTCTTAACCTTAAACTACATGAGCAAATTTTTGGCAATTGCTAAAATGGTGATAGATTTCTTCTGAGGATTCTCCAATCAATGAGGTGCTTCAAATTTCGACATAGGCATTAAAAATTTAGGTGTCACTCACGGCGCAATCAAATTAAAGCTTCAAACAAGATTTATTATTGATGACCGGTAAAATATTACAAGCAAAACACACTTTGATGATACATTAAAATCGCATTACCCAACAATTGAAGCTCAAGAAAAGAGCTACCAAAGAAAACAGATCCTCAATATGTTTATTTCAATCACCCAACAAGTATGTGGACATATATGAAGCAGCATTGATCAGTTGCATACATCAGGATTTGCGATGAGGTAGGCTTCCACAGCCTTGAACATGGCCGAGGACCTTTCTTTTGCGGCCTTAATTTGCTGTTTTGCTCCCTCAATTTGTTCTTCGGTATACTCGATATTGCCCTTGGGGTAGTATGTGCTGGTGGTCTTACAGATTGACCCTCCATCAGCTGAGGCTTCGATTTTAATCACGTTAGCTACTTTTTCAATCTTATCACTGAAGGCATCGCTTTCAAGAATAGTATAGCTGTAGGTGAAGTTGTCTTTGTCAATTCCATCGACTCTTTGTTTTGCACCCTTGTATTGACTACCTAAACATTCAACAAAGTTCAAAAAATATATATATAAAATTATTAGAATTTATGGACAAAAAATTATGAAATGATGATTAGTGAATCTTTAGAACTAACCTTCACCAAAAGTGATCAACTTGATGGATCCCACTCCTCCATCTCCTTCAACGATTTCGACTTTTTTAATGGCCTGTGGCAGCACCTTGGTAATGAAGTGGTCATCAAGGATGAAGGCCTTGAACAACCTTGCAGGAGGGATTGAGCAGGGGACCTCATAATCACAAGTGAGAGGGGCCATGATGCCTTGCTTGGTGTTTGGGAGTAAACAAAAGTTCTCTTCAGGAACAAAGGCTTTGAAGAAATGTGTAGTTCTTGAAGAGGATCTGGGGTGCTAAGCAATGCGACTGGAGATGGTATTTATAGAATGAAATTGTAGTGTGAATCTTCTAAATACAAAGGACCTACACTGGACTTTAGAGGTGGGCAAAAAAACCGGTCCGATCCGAAACCCGGCTAACCCGATCCGATCCGATCCGAAAAATAGGATATCCGATCCTATTTTTCTTAGCGGGGCAGACACAGGTCGGGTACCCGCAAAAACGGATACGGATACGGATCAGCAAAATAAAAACTCGCGGGTACCCGACCCGCAAGATATATTATCTAAATATTAAAAAAAAAAAGGGTTCATTATATAATTTTATAATTTTTAATCATAAGTGTAAGTAAAGTGGTTCACAACCTCATATTTTAATCTCATATGATCCGCCTCTCCTTATTTTGTCTAAAAAAAGCGAATATTCTTGGCGAAATCTGAACCAAATGAATAAACAAAGAAAAATTTGTGAAACTCTATCATAAAAATTGTTCGTTCCTTTCATCCTTTTTCATTTTTATTTTACTTCCATCGATCTTTCCTACAAATTTTTCATCAATTCAATCAAGAATTTGTATTTGGAGCTCCAATTTTTTGTTAGCTAGATAATTAAAACATTTGTGTCTTTCATTTATTTATTTATTTTATTGCAATTGTGCCTCTTAAATTTGCCTCCTTTTATTTTAGTGCAAGAAATTTATTTTTCTTTTTCATCACCTTTAATGCAACAAGGTCTATTCCAACGATGTAAGAAAGTTGGGGAAAATTTTTCAAGATTATTTTGGTTATACTTTCTTCAAAAATTATTAGCTCTGTTCAATTCTTTTCCGGATTTGATTCCACAATCGACTCATTTTGGATGCAATCTTGTACCATAACATCCTTAAGGAAGTTGAAAAAGTTGTCATATACTTATTATCCATGTGTTTGTTATATTGTAGAAGGATGAAATGCGTGAGAATGGTGATGTACTCAAAATTATTATAAAATTTCGTTTTATCTATTAGATATTATAATTGTAATATGTACTAAATTTATGAAATCAGTTTGATTATTGGATGAAATATGTGAGAATGGTGATGTATGGATTTTGATTATAATATCTCTACCAATATTAATTGGAAAGCATATTTTTTTTATTGGAAAACATGTTGATATTAAGTGAAAAATATCTTTTTATTGAAAAATAATTTTTTTTTAGGAGCGGGTACCCTATGACCGCCCCTTTTTTTCGGGTACCCGAAAATATTAGGAGCGGGTTAGGGTCGCAAAATGGCTGATCCGATATTTTAGGGTCGGGTCAGCCAAATCTTGTTAGGGGCGGGTACCCGACCTGTGCGCACCCCTACTGGACTTCATGGTCAGTCTTCTTGTGCTGGCGAGGTATTGTGATGTAAATTTTGACACTAATGGGCACTGATAATCCAACTTTGTTGGATTGTGATGTATAGTTTTGAGTAAAATGGACGCAATTTGTTGATGGTCTGATTTATTAGTATCTTAAAAATTCATCCAACTAAAGCAACTGAGGCCGGTGATAATATTTGGAATTTGTTAATGGTCTAATTTATTAGTATCTTATTAGATCTGAGTTTTTTCAGATCTTGATTATTAGATATGGAATTTGTTGGATTTATTCACCAGATTTTACCATAATATCTGGACTTGAAACAGTTAATTAGCAGATCTGACGATGAGAAGCATGCATATATGTTCGTAGAATTATAATTATTTTATCTCATATTTTGAATTTAAAATTTTATAATATAATTTTTATTGTTCTTCAAATCTGTTTTTTGATATTATGTTTGATGATGTAATTTCTATCATTAATGTAGATTTTAACGCAATTATGATATTTTATTAAAAAAAAAAACTAAGGCCGGCGATAATGTCAGAATAGTATTTTAAAGTTAGAATAAGTTCTTTCTAAAATGATAAATTTATATTTTCTTTTCTTTTTGTGTAATGGAAAGTCAAAACTAATCAATTCACAAGAAACTTGGCGCGGCATTGCATTTGCCACGTATTGAAGTTTCCTGAACCACAGTATAAAATGCTGAGTTGACTTCGTCGCCAGTATTGGTGTGCTCCGACCGCAATTACTTATTAGTGTTGATTTTGAAGAATTGGAACCACATTTCTTGATTTTAAGATTTAGCATTGACAAAAGGTGCAGCGACTATATAATTCCAAACAATTTGAGCCCACAATGTGCAGTTCCTAAGTTCATGGTTGTACTTTTGCCCAACTCTTGTTTTTTTTCTTGAAGGGTTGCTTTCCTTCATTTGTTGAACATTGACAAAGCTGTTGCTAAAACGAATGTTAAGTGGAATAGGTCAAGCAATAGTAAATTGAGATTGGTGTAAAAAATTTTAGCCAATTTTTGAAAAAAAAAATCTAAGAAAAAGATAACATTATTCGATTTTTTTGTGTTATTCAAACTTGAAAGTTAAATATTATTTTTAAAAGTGTATTTGAGGGTTGCATCCTAAATTTAACTTTTTTTTTTAATCTTAGAACAAGTCAAAACAAATAGTGAGAGTTCTGGGGTTTAAACCCTCCCACTTACACTGCAAAAAAAAAAAAAAAATTGAGTTGTAAAACTTGCAAATTCTTTTCCCTTGGCTTTGTATTGGTACGAAAGAGTCGAGGGATTTACTTATTCTTAATGCATTACTTCTAAACCTACCTCATATATTAGTCATATACTGAGATCGATGTGTTCTCATAATCAGTCTTCATACATTGATAGTGTGTATACTAACGGGTTTGGATACATATTATATGAACGAAATTTAAAATCAAAATTAAAATTATAATGATGCAACAAGCATCTAAACCCCTTAATATATACAGTGTTAGTGTATGAAAAATTAATCACACAAAGAGTTATTATATATATATATATATATATGTATATGCAAGTCTCAAACCATGGCCCCTCCCAATTGTTTCAGCCATTTAAAAAGGCCAATCAACCACCAGGGCAACAGACTTCTCCACATCACCCGTCACCCATACAAAAAATAATAAAAATAAAAACACATACAAAGCCTGCAACGTTAGTTAAATAAAACTTAAAGAGACAAACAGGAATATGTATGAGAAACTTTGCTGCCTTGAGACCAGTGCAAAAGCAAACGATGTTCCAAAAAGCATTTTTCAGTAACAAATTAACCTATGTAAATGATCCTCCAACAAAAGTTAGAACATTAACCTCGACAATTTTATGACTACGCTTTAGGATGCCAATACGAAAACGAATACTTTGTCAAAGACGCACAAAACGATCTCTAGCAAATGTTTTCTGAACAATTTTAAACGTAGTTTAGAGTCACTTCCGTTATTCTCCAAAGATAACTACAGAAGTCAAAGAAAAGAGCCTTGTAGTAACCAATTATTTATTTCACAAGCCAAGTTGTGGGCTCCCAACATGTTACCTTAAAGAAGTGCCGGTCTATTTTGCCTAGTGCTAAACAATTTTGAAAATTCAACACATGAAAACTGAAGAGTCACTGAGTGTGTCCGGTTTGCACCTTATTTACACATTATTTACGCACACTGACTTACTTGTATCGTAAGCACATTTTTTAATTATCTTTTTATCTCACATACATCACATTAAAAAAGTGCTACAGTATGTTTTTAAAAAAATTATTCCAAACAATCTCCTATCCAAATACACTAACTATTAAGTACAAATTATTCAGAATAACGAAATAAAACGGCCTAACTTACAATACAAAATCCACTCAAATTCGTCAAAATTACCATATAACCAGTCCATATTTGACTCAGCTTTGATCCCTTCACAATTTTATATCTTGTAAGATAAGAAATTTGCATGCATAATTGAATATGGATTTTCATCTGCATATATGGATCACACTAATTAAAGCATAATATGTAATCTTTTGCCCTCCAGTTTCATAAACTCCTTGGTATTTTTATTCTACCGGAGGGAGCATGAAGCATCATCACCAAATTGTTTATCACTGAATAACTATGGAGAATGTAAGTTGCCTAGTGTTCCCACTAATAGCCATCTAATAAATATTGTACTCTTCTCATTGCTGGAGATAGTTGCTTTTCTAATAAATTTACCTATGCCATAGAACAATTGTGCTGTTAATCATTTATGACTGATTACTGAATTAACACGGAGACAAATTGAAATCTAGAGCACATGTTGGGCTATGAGCATTTGGTGAAAGCATTTTGTGTATGAAAGGAAATCGTGCATTTTGTCTACAATTGACTCATAACTGAATTCGTACAACTTGTGTGCAACTTGCGTGGAATAGACTCTTAATTGAATTGAGTTGGATTGGAAATTAAATTGAATTTTTGGAATTATTAAAGGAAATTAAAGGAAAAAAACATAATGCATAAAACTGATGACAAAATACAAGTAAATGACGCTCTCTGTTTTCCTAACATTTCATTAGACAACTCATGTTATTTACTTGGAACACAAACTACTTATAAATTTCATAATGCACTCTGGGTGATTTTTACTTGAGGATTAAAAAAAGTATTGAATTTATAAAATAATAATGACTTCATATTCTTAACATGAAGTAGAGATTTTGATATCATGAAATGTTTAAAAGTTTCATTGATGAGAAATGATTTGTTCTAAAGTACAATTTTATTAACTTGTGGTATGAATTAAGTGTTCTAGCAAGTGGAAGACCTCTTTAACATGCAAAATCACACAACTCTTTCACCTAAAATCAAAATTAAAAGGCTACCATGCTTTAAATTTTCAATTGGATTATTTGAACAACTTTATTCAATTTGTCGTATGGAAACAATACTTTTCCTTGAAAGGTACAAATATTTTTCTAGCACATAAAATTAAGGCATAATACCATATAAATAAAAAAAAAAGTTAATTTAATGATTTACTTCGGTATATGGTGGATTAAGGGACCTGGTCGGGGAAAGGAAATTTCTTGCTAATATTTTTGCAATTGGTGCAGAAAATGTCCACCAGCCAAGAGCTGTACAACCTACTTTATATCATGATATGTAACTTGATGATTTCATTCTTACTTTAATGATTTTAGCCACTTGGACATCCAAATTTTTCTTATCATATTATGGCCTGGAATGTGTTCTATTATCTATGTAATACAAATGTCGTTGCCTAAAAAAAAGACAAGAAAACTTGTAAATCAAAAAAAATAAAAGGATTATAATTTCTGGAAATTCTTGCATAAAAAAAGTTAATCTATCATGTCTGGTCCTAGGAAAATTGACGAAAGAGTTCTTGGGAATCCCAAAATACAAATAACAAAAGAAAAAATAAATAAATAAAACAGAGATACCGGTTAAATTGACTTACTTCCACGGAGGAGGAGAAGAATTTCACTGTAAAGAAGAAAATACATGGGTCTTCAAAAAGTGTTCCTGAACTCAAAAACACCTAATATAAAAATACAAGAGAGTCTAAAATATTTTTATTACAAAAAAAAAACTTAATGACCCAAAGGCCTAAATAACCCACTAAAACCCTTGTGGGTAGCTGCACTTAATCTCATTACAGATCAATTCTATTTATCGCCAATTAAGGGAAAGACTCACTTGTACAAAAAATCAATGTGGGACAAAGCCACACATAACATAATTTCTTATTCTTCTCCTCATAGGACTTTAATCAAAGGGTCGAAGAGACTTCTTCTCTGATTAACAATGGTGTTTTGTACAATTGGGGCGTAAAAAAGGTTGATTTGATGATTACATTTGAACACTTGAACCTTCAATCTTCAAGCCTTCAACACGAATGGAAGAATTTGTTTGACTTGACTTGGAGTTGATTTGATAATGAGGAGAAAAGCTCTTGGGAGAGTTTAATAGAGTTTTTCCAAAATTTGAGAATTAATCTATATCTTGGTTTGAGGGAAGGCCTCTATTTGTAACCAAAATATGTAGGTTTGGTATTCAAGAAATCTTTCATAATCTTCTTATAATCTAGATAACTTGAAACTCAAAAAATTCATTTAATTTGAGTTTTAATAAGAGACTTGTCCAAATAATATATTGTGAATTAACAAATTAATTAATCCATTTCATTTTAAATGAACCTTGCACCTTTATGTTAAGAGCCATATGACGCTGGCTCAACTTGTCAATCCAAAGGTGAAGGGACTTGACATAATTTAATTTAGTTTAATTAAGACGGTTTTTGCACATCATCACCTTGCTACTTTCTCAAGGCAAACGCTCGCATGGTGTCAAGTTCCATCTCAAAGGCAGAACTCAGTTTGGTCAAACGTGTCTGCTCCCACAAGAGCTGCGAACGAATCGAGTCACTCATAAGTCAATTGCGAGTGGCTCAAGTCTTAGCTCGGTCAACATCGTGTTATAGTAATCGAACTCGAGTCGAGTTCGAGTTGACCAAATCAAATTCAAGCTCGAACCCAACCTAAAAAATACGGATAATTGCTTAGAAAATATATATAAAAAAAAAACATCGCACAAATGTATCTCTGACACTCACCATTTCTCATTCTATACCTGCCATGCTAACTCAGCACGGCAGCAGAACGAATTGTCAAAAACTCTGCAAAAATGTCAGTGGATCAGCAGCCCACAATTTTTTTTTAGTTAGCCTATCCCCAGCCGTGCCCGGTTAGCACGGCTGGGGACAGGCGGTAAAAAAAAAAAGGGCCTTCAACATGAGAGTACAGGAGAAATGTTGTGGGAATTGGAGCAAAGAGCTAGGGAAGTATCTTTCTTTATCAACGTGCAAAGTTAATTTTTACAATGCAGCCATTTAATGAACACCGGTAAAATTTAGAAGTGTTCAAATGACTTGGCATGCACTTTCTTTGCTTTGAAGATAATAAAGAACTGAAATTCATATTATTTTTTCTCCAGTGCCATTCTTTTCATCTATCACCCCATCATTTTTTTTTAAAAAAATTTCTGAAAGCTTTCTACTTGAATTTTACAGGGCAGTTGACAACCAGGTATTTGATGTGCCTCTCTTACAATAATCTATTCCTCATCGCCAGAAACAAGACCAGACCTTTATTATCTTATTGGGTTATGAATTATGATGTATATTAATATATATATTAATATGTATATTTCAATTATGTATATTATATTATATATATAAATTATAGTAATATTAATATATTTCAATTATGTTTATTAATATGTATATTATATATATTATATCAATTGAAATAAATATTATATATTTATATATAAATATTAATATTTTGTTTAAAATATATTTATATTTATATATTTATATTTATATAAATATATTTATATAAATAAATAAACATATTTATTTCAATTTTGTTTTATAATATGTATATTAATATGTATATTTCAATTATTTATATTATATTCTATTAATATATATATTTCAATTATGTATATTATATTATATATATATATATTATATTAATATATAGAAACTAGGGCTGTAAACGAATCGAGCCGCTTGCGAGCGGCTCGAGTCAAGCTCGAGTCGAGCTTGAGCCGACTCGAGTCAAACTCGAGCTCAGAATATTAAGCTCGTTGGTATATATATATATTTTTATTTAATAATAAAATTACGTATATTATATATATTTTTTTTATTTTTTATTTTCATAGTAAAATTACGTATATATCCTTAATATTTTATTATTTATTAAGAAAAAAAATATTATTTTATTTATTTTTTTAAAAATAAAATAATTATTTTTTATTTTTTTTCGAGCTCGAGCTCGGCTCAACTTGATTCGAGTCGAGCTCGAGCTCGAGCTCGAGTTTGGTAAAATTTAGTCGAGGCTCGGCTCGATTAGCTCAAAGCTCGACTCGTTTGCAGCCCTAATAGAAACAGAGCCAGTATATATTTAAAAAAAATCCCAAAAAATTGTAAATTATAAAAATACTCAAAAATATATTTTAAAAATACCTCTAAAAATAATTCAAAAAACATCTACAGTAAAAGTTTTTCATATACACAGCTACAGTAAAGTTTTTAAAAAGCACCTCCAAAAACAGCTAATCCAAACGGAATCTAAATTTTTTAAGAAACACAATAATTATATCATTGACAAATGCCTGACTGGTTATTCTTATTCTCTTCATTCCCCTTTGATGAGCAGTCAGGTGAAATTATTGCAACCTCTGGCTCTGGGCATGAGGGGGGAAACCTTTATGGTAGGAAGCCTTTGACCCTTCCTACCGTAGGCAGCTCCTCAGAGCATGACACGTGTATTTGTAAAATGAGGAGCTCATGGACTGTTATGTTGTAGTGGTAACGTGCATGGAGATAAACCAAACAAGACATGTCCGGATGCAGCCTTTTTTCCCCTCCAATTCCTTCGTTCACTGTGCATTGTTTCCCATTGCTTTATTACATTTAAAAAATTGTGAAACTATAATTTTCTGCACCTAATATACCAAACAATTTAATAGAATAAATAACAACATACCAACAATATATACCCATGACATAAATATACTAAGCAATTATAAAAATTATTAGGATCATATAGTTACTTTAGAAGTTGCTCCCAAGCACCGTGCAACTAAATTTTTCATTCACACTAACGATAGTACGAAAAAAAGACTAATTAATGAAAATACGATTTTAAAAATTTTTAATTCACAGTCACAATATGTGAATTCGTGATAAATACAAAAAGTATGGTGCTTTGACACTCATTGGTATTTTATTGAAAAACGAGTTTATTTTTATTTTATCCGATAAATAAATTTATTTATGGAAAAATGGGTACTTTGTTCTTATAATAGAGAAAGGCTATAAAGAGTTGGTGTTTTATGGAAAAATGGGTATTCTGTTCTTATAATAGAGGAAAGTCATAAAGACCTGGTATTTTATTGGAAAACAGATTTATTTTTATTTTATCCGATAAATAAATTTGTTTATGGGAAAATGGGTGTTAAAAAACTGGTATTTGATGGGAAAATGATACTTTAGGATACCAATGGATACCAAATCTGTGAATGTGTTTTAACTGTTATCCATTGGTATCCTAAAGTATCATTTTCCCATCAAATACCAGCTCTTTAACACCCATTTTTTCATAAATAAATTTATTTATCGGATAAAATAAAAATACACTTGTTTTCCAATAAATGGATATTTCCAATAAATAGCTGGTGTTTTATTAGAAAATGAATTTATTTTTATTTTATCCGATAAATAAATTTATTTCTGGGAAAATGGGTACTCTGTTCTTATAATAGAGAAAAGTCATAAAGAGCTGGTGCTTTATGGAAAAATGGATATTCTACTCTTATAATAGAGGAAAACTATAAATAACTGGTGTTTTATTGGAAAACGAGTTTATTTTTATTTTATCCAATAAATAAATTTGTTTATGGGAAAATGGGTACTCTATTATTATAATAGAGAAAAATCATAAAAAACTGGTGTTTTATGAAAAAATGGGTACTCTGTTCTTATAATAGAGGAAAACTATAAAGAGCTGATGTTTTATTGAAAAACGGGTTTATTTTTATTTTATCCGATAAATAAATTTGTTTATGAGAAAATGGGTACTCTATTCTTATAATAGAGGAAAGTCATAAAGACCTGATATTTTATTGAAAAACGGATTTATTTTTATTTTATCCGATAAATAAATTTGTTTATGGGAAAATGGGTGTTAAAAAACTGGTATTTGATGAGAAAATGATACTTTAGGATACCAATGGATAAAAACACATTCACAGATTTGGTATCCATTGGTATCCTAAAGTATTATTTTCTCATCAAATACTAGCTCTTTAACACCCATTTTTCCATAAACAAATTTATTTATCAGATAAAATAAAAATATACTTGTTTTCCAATAAATAGATATTTCCAATAAATAGCTAGTGTTTTATTAGAAAATAAATTTATTTTTATTTTATCCGATAAATAAATTTATTTATGAAAAAATGGGTACTCTGTTTTTATAATAGAGAAAAGTCATAAAGAGCTGGTGTTTTATGGAAAAATGGGTATTCTATTCTTATAATAGAGGAAAACTATAAATAACTGGTGTTTTATTGAAAAACGGGTTTATTTTTATTTTATCCAATAAATAAATTTGTTTATGGGAAAATGGGTACTCTGTTGTTATAATAGAGAAAAGTCATAAAGAGCTGGTGTTTTATGGAAAAATGGGTACTCTGTTCTTATAATAGAGGAAAACCATAAAGAGCTGGTGTTTTATTTTTATTTTATCCAATAAATAAATTTGTTTATGGGAAAATTAGTGTTAAAAAACTGGTATTTGATGGGAAAATTATACTTTAGGATACCAATGGATAACAGTTAAAACACATTTACAGATTTGGTATCAATTAGTATCCTAAAGTATCATTTTCCCATCAAATACTAGTTTTTAAACACCCATTTTTCCATAAACAAATTTGTTTATCAGATAAAATAAAAATAAACCCGTTTTCCAATAAAACACTAGTTCTTTATGGCTTTTCTCTATTATAAGAACAAAGTACCCATTTTCCCATAAAACACCAATTCTTTATGGATTTTCTCTATTATAAGAACAGAGTACCCATTTTCCCATAAACAAATTTATTTATCGGATAAAATAAAAATAAACCCGTTTTTCAATAAAAACACCAGCTATTTATCGAAAATAGCTATTTATTGAAAAATGGATTTATTTTTATTTTATCCGATAAATAAATTTATTTATGAAAAATAGGTGTTAAAGAGCTGGTATTTGATGGGAAAATGATACTTTAAAATACCAATGGATAACAGTCAAAACACATTCACAGATTTAGTATTTTAAATAATGAAGATTGGTTCCGTTTGGATTATATATGTTTTGGCATGTTTTTCAAAAACAGCACTGTAGCATTTCGAACATAAAATACAAGTAGTGTACATATCTGCTATTCCTTTCTCTTTTAGACCAATCATTTTGACTTTTGTGCTTTCTGATAAAAAATTTTCATTTGTTTTTTGTGGAAATGCAAAAAAAAAATTTACTAATTTAATTATTGGCACTTTGCTCATACGTTGGAGGATTGGTAAGAAAGCCGTGAAGAGTTGGTATATTTATTAATGAAAACTTTTCCCGTAAATGGCCTGCTCTTTATGGCTTTCCTTCATTATATGATCAAAGTACCATACTTTTTTTTTTGTATTTATCACGAATTCACATATTGTGACTGTGAATTAAAAATTTTTCGAGATCGTATTTTCATTAATTAGTTTTTTTTTCGTACTATCGTTAGTTTAAATGAAAAATTTAGTTGCATGGTGTTTGGCAGCAACTTCTAAAGTAACTATATAATCCTAATAATTTTTATAATTGCTTAGTATATTTATGTCATGGGTATATATTGTTGGTATGTTGTTATTAATTTTATTAAATTGTTTGGTATATTAGGTGCAAGAATGTTATCGTTCGGGAAAAAAAATATTAGGTGCAGAAAAATATAGGTTCGCAATTTTTTAAATGTAATAAAGCAGTGGAGAAATAATGCACAGTGAACGGAGGAATTTGAGAGGAAAAAAGGCTGCATCCGGACACGTCTTGTTTGGTTTATCTCCATGCGCGTTATCACTGCAACATAACGGTCCGTGAGCTCCTTATTTTACAAATATACGTGTCATACTCTGAGGAGCTGCCTACGATAGGAAGGGTCAAAGGCTTCCTATCATAAAGGTTTCCCATGAGGGGACCATTCTGATGGTTGAAATTATTGCAACCTCATGGGATGTATTTGACCCCTGGCCCCTTTTTTTTTAACCGTCTGTCCCCAGCCGTACCTAGTCAGAACGGCTGGGGACAAGCTAATTTAAAAAAAATTGTGAGCCGTTGACCCACTGACATTTTTGCAGAGTTTTTGACAATTCGTTCTACTGCCATGCTAACTCAGCACGGCAGGTATAGAATGAGAAATGGTGTGTGTCAGAGATACATTTGTGCGATGTTTTTTTTTTTTTTTTTTACATATATTCTAAGCAATTAGCCAAAAAATACTAAGTTCATTAACTCGTAAGTCGGATCGTGCTCGATTATATATACATATATATTATTTTTTATTTTAATAGTAAAATTACATACATATTCCTAATATTTTATTATTTGTTAAGAAAAATTATTATTATTTTTATTTTAAAAAATGAAATAATTATTTATTTTTATTTTTTTAAACTCGAGCTCGAGCTTCATATTTTGAGCTTGTCAAGCTCGAATTTGAGTTCGAGTTTCATAAACCTAGGTTGAAACTCGGCTCAATTAGATTAAAATTCGACTTGACTCGACTCGTTTGTACTCCTAGTTCCCATACTACAAGATTAATTTTGATGTTTATTTATCAACTGTTAATCAAGTGATTGGCATTACAGTTGTTATTCAAAGTAATGATAGTCAATTCATTATTGGCTTATCTGAAAAATCAAATGCCCAATTAATGTTGAACTGGCAGAAGCTGTAACCGCGAAAGAAGCAGTTTCACTTGCAAAGATTTTGATGATTCCAAGTTCATTTTGAAAGAGGATGCTTTTTCGGTTTTTAAATTGATTTGCAGTTCTGAAGATATGCTCTCGTACATAGGCTCTGTATTGAGGATGTTCACTAGCTCTATTAGACCAACACGTTGTGGATGTAATTTGAATTTTTAGAGAGGTTAACAAGATTGAACATAACTTAGTACGTTTTACTAACTCTGCCAACTAACTTGAATCCCTTTGAAATTCTCCTTTGACCTTTGTTATGCAAATAGTACTGGATAAATTTCAGCGATCTCATTAATAAATTTGTTATTTTTACCTCAACATAAATTAAATGAAAATTTCATTTTCTACATATGCTCCCACTTCCAGGCTTGGTGAGATATGTGTGACAATTATTGGAACAAGGCTTGAGGTTCAGTCTCGCAGATTACCCAGCCCTTTCAAAGGCTCAATTTTGCCTTGAAGTCCAATTGAATCAGTCAGATCGGTGTAGAGCCTGTGGCTTCAATTATTTAATGGAAGCCTGACTCGTTACTTAGAACTAGGCTTGGTGCCCCGCGGTTCCGCGGGGTGTCCATTATTGACTATCTTAGGATAATATAAGATTTATTTAATAAGATAGACTTAGAGTAGTTTGTATGATAATGGAGTTGGAATAGTAGATAGAAGAGTGATATATTGGATTGATTTATTTATAAATAGATATAGTAAAATTTATGTGATTTGTATTGTGTTTTTTAAAATTAATAGGATTTGAAAATTTAATGGGTAATATTGGTTTCAAAAATTTTTGTTTTTTTTATTTTAATTTAGTGATAAGTAAATATTATTTAAATTAATGGAATATATATTATTTTTTAAAGTTGATAGGATGAAAAATTAGGTGGAGAATTACATTAAGAGTGTTATAATTTATTGTACTTTGGGTGTTGGTAGTTTATGTATTTTTGGCTGATGATATTTTCATAATTTGAATAGTTAGGATGAGAATGTGCATTGTTGCAGTGGAAAAGTCTATGGAAAAGATATAAAAGAATGAGAAGTTTGCTAAAAATTAAATGGATAATAGATATTTTTTTTGGCAAATTTTGATATAGTTTTGGTGTTGTGTGATGAGATAAATTAATAATTTGGAATAATTTGATATTTTAGCTTGGTAAAATATGTGATTATTAATTAAGTAGGTTTTTTTCTATAAGTAAAGATGATATTGATTTAGTTATGAATGAATGCGATTGAAATAGTTGGAAGTTGTATTTTTTTTTTAATTAATAGAATCTGAATAAGTAAAGAATAATATTAATTTTGAGAGTTGGGAGATTTTATATTAATATTTTATTGATAAATGGATATTATTGAAAGTAAGGTGATGCAAATAAATTTTTTTTTATAAGAAATAGAAATGATTGCACATGAAAATTATAGAGTTTAATCACTGTAATTTGCAGTAGAATTTTTAAATATTTATTGTTTGATGTTTATGTGACTTATTTTAGGTTACTCAAAGTTGTAGTGAATTTTGTATTAATATATAGATATAGGTATACGATATATTTTGTAATATGTATGTGTGTGTGTGTATATATATATATGCGTGTGTGTGTGTTTAGTATTTTATTTTATATGATATAATGGTTTAATTTTTTTTAGTGTTTATATTTGTTGTGGTTTAGTTTGTTTGTTATATTTTTATTATTTATTTATTTATATATGTATATATATGTATATTCAATATTTTATTTGAGCTTGTATGATTGTTTAATATTGTTTTAGAGTGTCTATCTTTTCTAGTTTTGTTTGTTTGTTATATTTGTGGCGTTCCTATTTGTCTTATGATTCATGTGTTAATATGATTTTTTTTTGAGTTGCATCATGTATATTTTTGTCTATATATATATATATATATAGGGGTGTGGTTTTAAGTATTTGTATGTAAATTTCTAGAAGTTTGGTTATCTTTGTTATAGTTTTAGAGAAAAGTTTGTCTTTTTTATTTTGGTTTTATGTGGTATATTTTCTAATTTTTTAATTTTTGAAATATTATCAAAGTAACATTTTTGAAATTTACAGAAATTATCCTATATTTTTAAAAACAATTAGTCGTATTAATGCAAGCTAATATGAAGCGCACAATTGATTTATACTTATAATCAATATTTCTGTAGATATATATATTTTGCAAAATATATATATATATAAGGGCACACAATTAATTATCACTTTGTATTGACCGCATTTATGTTATGTTACTCAATCTTAAAATGCAAAAGCTTTAAATTAATAATTCAGTAGTTAACAAATATTATGGAAGTTACATTTTTGAAATAGAGGGAAATTATCCTATATTTTTAAAAACAATTGGTCATATTAATGGAAGCTAATACAAAGTGGCACAATTGATTTATATTTATTAGATACACACAAAATTTCTGTTGATATATATATTTTCTAGAAAATCATTATTTTCGTAGATATATATTTTGGAGAAAATTAATATATATATATATATATATATATAAAGGCACATAGATAGGATGCAAGAATATATATAGATTTGTATAGCCGAAAAAATTCGTGTATGCATTAAGGAATGGAAGGTAGCGGCTGCATAGCTACAACAAACAAAAGCAAAGAAACAATAATTAAGAGAGAATATCATCGAAGCAACATCTTTGAAATAGAAGGAAACTATCCTATATTTTTTAAAGCGAGCATCTAATTAATCATCATTTTTATAGAGAATAAAAGTAATGTCCTAAAGAAATACTGTCAAATTAACATTTTTGAAATAGAGGGAAATTATCCTACATTTTTCAAAACAAGCATGTAATTAATCATCAGTTTTATAGAGAAGCATCCATTTTTATTCGTTTATAGACAAGTATCTAATTAACTATCACTTTGTATTCACTACATCTATGTTACATCACTCAATCTTAAAGTATAAAAGCTTTAAGCTAATAATTAAATAATTAACAAATATTGTTGAAGTAGCATTTTTATATCAATGTAAGCAAATACAAAGTGACACAATTGATTTATATTTATTAGACACACAGGAAATTTTCATCCATATATTTATTTTGTTGAGAAAATGAATATTTTTATAGACACAAAATTTTCGTCCATATATTCGTCGAGAAAATCAATATTTTTATCGATATATAAATTTTGCAAAAATTAATATATATAAAAATGGACACAACTAATATATCTAGATTTGTATAGCCAAAAAAATGTGTGCGTTCATCATGGAATTGAAGGTAGCAGCTGCGGGCCTAACAAACAAAAGCAAAGAAACAATCATTTTGGTCAATATGCATAGAATTTTTGTTCATTTATATATATTACATATACATAGGATTTTCATTGATTTGCATGTAATGCAAAGTAGTACAATTGATTTATATTTATTAGATATGCATAGAATTTTTGTTCATTTATATATATTACATACACATAGGATTTTCATTGATTTGCATGTAATGCAAAGTAGTACAATTGATTTGTATTGATTAAATACACATAGAATTTTCATTGATTTGTATATATCACATTGATTGATCTATAGGGAAAATTTAAATTATGATTATTTGATATGAATAACACTTATTATATGTTAATATGAAGCGGTACAATCAATTTATATTTATTAGATATGCATAGAATTTTGTTCATTTGTATAAATTATATACATGTTAAATACAAAATAGTACAATTGATTTATATTGATTAGATACACATAGAACTTTCATTGATTTGTATATATTAGATACACACAGAATTTTCATTGATTTGTATATTTTTTAGAAAATTTTAGAAAATCAATATTTTGGTCAATATACACATTTTGGAGAGAGCTAATAAATATAAAAGGGTACGAAAAATTATAAAGATAAAAACATAGGATTTTCATTGATTTGCATGTTAATACAAAGTAGTACAATTGATTTATATTGATTAGATACACATAGAACTTTCATTGATTTGTATATATTAGATACACACAGAATTTTCATTGATTTATATATTTTTTAGAAAATTTTAGAAAATCAATATTTTGGTCAATATACAAATTTTGGAGAGAGCTAATAAATCTAAAAGGGTACGGAAAATTATCAACAAAAAAATGCAGACAAAGAAAGTGACCGAAGATAGCAACTGCAGCAGTCAAAGATACAAGAAACAAAAGGACAAAATTGACTGCAAAATTACAAAGAAACCAGGACAAGGGTACAATCGGAATAAGTTAACAAAAGGAAAAATGAGGAAAAGCACAACAGCAGCCAAAGCAGCTGCATGGAACCTGGCAAAAGACACAAAAGCCCAAAATCATCCACACAATTGCATTGAAACCAAGACAATCAACTGTAGGTCGGGCTTCGCGGCTTTATGTAGTTTACTAGGCATTGTGCCCCGCGAGTTTCGCGGGGTGCCCATTATTGATTGTTTAAGGATAATGTAAGATTTATTTAATAATTAATGTTTAGAGTGTTTTATATGATAGTAGAGTTGGAATAATAAATAGAGGAAGAATATATTGGATTAATATATTTATAAATAGATATAGTAATATTGTTGTGATTTGTATTTAATTTTTTAAGAGTAATAGGATGTAAATATTATTTAAATTAATGGAATGTAAATCATTTTTTAATAGTTGAGATAAATTAATAATTCGAAATAATTTCGATATGTTTATTTTTATATTGTTAAATATAAGTGGAAGTAGAATAAAGAAAATTTAGGGAATAGATAATTGTTATGTGCAAGAAGTTATAGTGGACATGTTTAATTATGATTGTTGGATAAAGTCTCTGCTGAAGAGCTGCAGATGATAATTGTTTTCATTGAGTAGAGTGAACAGGATGACACTTCCTTCATGTAAGAAGTGTTTTTGTGCGAATATTGGCCAACCTTCTGTTATTTCTATTCCTTCTAGCTGAAAGATCCATCGAGTTTTAGCATGATAGCAATTGATAACTCCTATGTTGTTTGTTTGTATATGCGAGGGTATATCACCAATGAGTACCTGAGATAGAAAATAGGGAAAAAACGTAGTTGTATTATGAAATGAGAGTAGCAATGTAGTGCATGAATTATATTGATTGGAATGTAATTTGTATGAAACTCACCAAAGATTCAAGATCGTGTGTTAGATAGTGGAAGAGTTTAGTATTGAAAAGTTAAAAGAAAAGAAATATAGTGAAGAATATAAATTCATAAATAAAATATATACAAATTAATGATTTTTAACAATTTGAAATTATAAATTTAGAATCATATATTTGTATTTATTGATCGAATAATTGTTTTTTGAATCAATAAATATTGGATTGATTTAATTTTAAGTTTATATATATTAGATACATGTCAAGTACATATGATTTTCATTCATTTGTATTAATATGAAATAGTATAATCAATTTATATATATTGACTGCATACACATAGAATTTGTATTCATTTGCATATATTAGATGCACGTAGGATTTTTAGTGATTTGCATATTTTTTCATATTTAATATTTTTGCTAATATATACATTTTGGAGAAAATTAATTAAATTTATATATATTAGATACATGTTAAGTACATATGATTTTCATTGATTTGTATTAATACGAAACAGTATAATTAATTTATATATACTGATTGGATACACATAGAATTTTTATTCATCTGCATATATTAGATGTACGTAGGATTTTTAGGAATTTGCATATTTTTTTCATATTTAATAGTTTTTCTAATATATATATTTTGGAGAAAATTAATAAATAAGTGAATAAATATAAAAAGAAGGCTATTTTATGTATTAGATGTGCATAGCATTTTTAGTGATTTGCGTATTTTTTTAACTGTTAATATTTTTGTCAATATACACACTTTCAACAAAATTAATAAATAAGCGTGTTAATAAATAAGCGGATAAATACAAAGAAGGAAGGAAAATTATAAATATACAAATAGTCTCAAAATTATAATTATTTGATATAAATAACACTTATTATACATTAATACAAGGTACTATTATTAATTTATATATATTAGATATGCGTTAAACACATATAATTTTCATTGATATGCATTAATACAAAACAGCATAATCGATTTATATATATTGATTAGATACATATAGAATTTTTATTCGTTAGTATGTATTAGATATACATAGGATTTTTAGTGACCTGTGTAATTTTTTGATAGTTAATATTTTTTTCAATACACACACTTTTGACAAAGTTAATAAATAAGTAAGTTAATAAATAAGCGGGTAAATATAAAGAAGGATGGAAAATTATAAACATAGAAATAGTGTCAAAATTATAATTATTTCACATAAATAACACTTATTATATGTTAATACAAAGTACTATTATTAATTTATATATATTAGATGCATGCTAAACATATATGATTTTCATTGATCTGCATTAATACAAAACACCATAATCGATTTATATATATTGATATATATTGATTAATATGTTTGTGTATATAGCAACCTGCATGTTTTTTTGATATTTAATATGTTTGTTAATATACACATTTTAGAGATGCACATAGGATTTTTAGCAATTTGCATATTTTTTTCATATTTAATATTTTTGCTAATATATACATTTTGGAGAAAATTAATAAAATTTATATACATTAGATACATATTAAGTACATACAATTTTCATTGATTTGTATTAATACGAAATAGTATAATTGATTTATATATACTGATTGGATACACCTAGAATTTTTATTCATTTGCATATATTAGGTGTACGTAGGAATTTTAGGAATTTGCATTTTTTTCATATTTAATATTTTGCTAATATATATATTTTGGGGAAAATTAATAAATAAGCGAATAAACATAAAATGAAGGCTATTTTATGTATTAGACATGTATACCATTTTTAGTGATTTGCATATTTTTTTAATAGTTAATATTTTTGTCAATATACACACTTTTGACAAAATTAATAAATAAGCGGATAAATATAAAGAAGGAGAGAATATTATAAATATAGAAATAGTGTCGAAATTATAATTATTTCACATAAATAACACTTATTTTATGTTAATACAAAGTAGTATTATTAATTTATATATATTAGACGCATGCTAAACATATATGATTTTCATTGATCTGCATTAATACAAAACACCATAATCGATTTATATATATTGATATATATTGATTAATATGTTTGTGTATATAGCAACGTGCATGTTTTTTGATATTTAATATGTTTGTTAATATACACATTTTAGAGATGCACATAGGATTTTTAGCGATTTGCATATTTTTTTCATATTTAATATTTTTGCTAATATATACATTTTGGAGAAAATTAATTAAATTTATATACATTAGATACATATTAAGTACATACGATTTTCATTGGTTTGTATTAATACGAAACAGTATAATTGATTTATATATACTGATTGGATACACCTAGAATTTTTTATTCATTTGCATATATTAGATGTAAGTAGGATTTTTAGGAATTTGCATTTTTTTTCATATTTAATATTTTTGCTAATATATATATTTTGGGGAAAATTAATAAATAAGCGAATAAGCATAAAAAGAAGGCTATTTTATGTATTAGACGTGCATAGCATTTTTAGTGATTTACGTATTTTTTTAATAGTTAATATTTTTGTCAATACACACACTTTCGACAAAATTAATAAATAAGCGGATAAATATAAAGAAGGAGAGAAAATTATAAATATACAAATAGTCTCAAAATTATAATTATTTGATATAAATAACACTTATTATATGTTAATACAAGGTAGTATTATTAATATATATATTAGATATAGGTTAAGCACATATAATTTTCATTGATCTGCATTAATACAAAACAACATAATCGATTTATATATATTAATTAGATACATATAGAATTTTTATTCGTTAGTATGTATTAGATATACATAGGATTTTTAGTAACCTGCATAATTTTTTGATATTTAATATTTTTTTTCAATACACACACTTTTGACAAAGTTAATAAATAAGTAAGTTAATAAATAAGCGGATAAATATAAAGAAGGATGGAAAATTATAAACATAGAAATAGTGTCGAAATTATAATTATTTCACATAAATAACACTTATTATATGTTAATACAAAGTAGTATTATTAATTTATATATATTAGATGCATGCTAAACATATATGATTTTCATTGATCTGCATTAATACAAAACACCATAATCGATTTATATATATGGATATATATTCAATGAGTATTAGATCGATTGATTTGTAAGTAAATGTTCTTGGAAAAGATAATACTTGCATTAATCTTTTGGCAATTAATAAGATTATAAAATTTAAAGATAACACAATTTTGGAGAGCCGGTTTTGTCATTGATATCAAGAATTAATAATGTTTCATTGAATAGCATATATGAATAAATACTTATTTGATGATGAAGTAATTTATTTATCGATTAATCAATATCTTAGTAAAAGCCAACAAATAAATAATGTAATACATAAAAGTTATACTGTTGTGTATATATTAGGTGGATATAGAATTTTTATTGATTTGCATAATTTTTTGAAAATTAATATCTTTCTTAGTATATAAAAGAGCAAAAGAAATTATATTTTGAAAAAGGAAAGATTAATACAAAGTTAAAGAAAGAAATTATATATGTTGAAGGAAGTTAATTAATAAAATTCATAAATTAGTATCTGTAATTTTTGTGAATAGAGCCCGACAAAGATTGGAGCAACGAACGATGCACAGGAAACAAAACGATCAGATAACAGTTGGAGCGGCAAATTTTTGTCAATAGTGCCAGATAACAATTGCAGGAACGAAAGATGAACAGCAAACAAAAGCCTCGGATAACAATTGAACCAACAAAGGATGGGCAGCAAACAAAAGGACAAAATTGAACACAAAATTACAAAGAAACCAAGAGAAGGGCAGAATTGGAAGAAGAAAACAAAAGCAGAAATGAGCAAAAAGGCAGCAGCAGCCAAAACGGCTGTAGGGGAGCTGCGAAAAGACCAAAAAGGACAAAATGAGCCGCGAAACCACAGCAAAACCGGCACAATCAACTATTCATCAGGCTTCGCGGCTTTAAGTAGTTTAGATAAGATGAGATAATAAGTCACTAGACCACTTTTCTTTTGACTTATGGTTGATTGCGAAATAACCACTACTTTGAAACCCAGACCGAACTAACTAGTTTGACCAGTCAATTCACGACCATTCATAGCTTCGGTTTGGTACATACTTTGCATTGATTGAACTTAAAAATTGATAATAACCGATTGAACTGTGCAAACCATTTGAACTAGATTGAACCGTTGAACCGTTGAACCGTCGATTTTTTGTTTTTGTCTATTAAACTGAAATTTTAAAAAATAAAAAGAAACTAAAGGCAAAAACTTGAGTAGAATTGGTGGTCCAAATTTTACAACATCTTCAATACTTGAATTGGTGAGATGGTGTGACAAATTTTGAACTACTAAATCTATATAGAACGGATCTACTCAAGTTTTAACCCTACGAACTAATCATTAAATGCCTCTTAATGATTTTGCATCTTATTTTCTATTTTCCTAACTTCCTCCAAACTCTAATCTTCTTTTTTTTTTTTGAAAGTTCCAATCTCTAATTCTCAAAATTGTGATTTAAATTTAAACTCACAATGTCTAATTCTCAAAAACATGAATTTTGTATAATTTCAAAATATTGTGGTATTTTTGGGGTTGGATTTAAAATTATATTTTTGGTAGATACAATTGATATTGAGATGAAATTTATTTATTTGAACTTATAAATAAAAAAAAGTATTTGTGAAAATCCAATTTCTTTGAAAATATTTAACCTTTCATTATATAAAGTCTTAAATTAGTTCATTGGATGTCTTATTTTGTGCACATATATTTATATAAATTATTTTTAAAAAACTCATTGAACTAGGGTTGAACCAATACAATCAGTTGAATTGTGACCCAAACATCTCGCGGGTTCAATAAACAGTCCTAGTTTTAAAACATTGGAAATAATTAGTACTTAGTTGGAGACGTTCATTAATCGCCAAATACTAATGCTTCCAAATCAAATACCCGACGTGAGTAGGCTGTAGGCAGCAACTTATACCAAGACATTACCAAATTGGCAAATTCACTTTACAAGCTTAAGCTGCAAACAAAGACCACTGTAATTTATTGAAGTTCACATGGAACATTCTCTTCCAAACATTCATGCATTCTGGAATTGCATCAAGACCACTGTGGCAAGTACGAACTTCGACAATTTTCCAATTGGTTTCAAGTCACCAAAATTTGCAGCTTTCCAAAGAGAATCACCTAACTTCCTCTTTACAATCTCACAACCATTATCTTGAAATTGAAATTTGAAGCGTGTCAAATTTCAATTTCAAGATAATTATATTTTGAGAATAAAAAAATAATTAACCTTTATGGAAGTCAGTATAGATTCCGTACTTCTATATTTTTTTTTTTTTGATAATAAAGCATATTTCATTAAAGGATTACTGGAAATCGTCCAGCACAATTGATATACATTGCTGCCCTGATGGCAGATAAACATGCACTAAAATTATAGATCTGTAATTTAACAAATACATAAGATTTGAGAAATTAAGAACAGATCTAAATAGTACCATAAATTTGAAAAACATTTCATCATAGAATAAGTCGCTGCAGCTCTCTTTGTGCATGCTGTAATCGTCAGATCTGCTAATCAACAGTTGTAAGATCCAATAAGAATGATGAGATCTGTCGAGATAGATCCAAATCTGAAATATTCCCTTAGATCTGCTATCCAACTGGTTCAAGCTCAAAACTGAAAGTGAGATCTAATGAGAAGACTGAAGAAATTTTAGATCTAACATATAGATCTAAAAAAACTCCAAGATCTGAGAAAATAAAGAACAAAAAACTAAAAAAAACTCTCACTAAGATAGTTTAAGAGAGACGAAAACTGTCAATAGGATACCCTAGGAGAGAAGAAAACTCTCACTAGGATACCCTAGGAGAGACTTTATTGAATGGAAGGAAGAACAAAGGACAAAAGAAGAGGAAGGGAGACCTTGGCTCAAGGCCAAGATCTCCCCTCTATGGAGGAGGAAGAGTAGAGAAGGAAACCTAGAGAGAAGATAATTATATAGTTAAGGTGAAGAGATGATAATTATATAGCAATCATTCGTAGAAAGGTAAAATCAAATCACTTAACTTTCTCATTACTTGGGTGATCATGATGCATTGTTAAATGTCTATATTGATCTATAAATATGAATTGATTAATTAGTCAAATGAACAATAAATCAAAGGAGTTTAATTTATCTACTTCTTTTCAAATGATTGTAATACATATTTATTACCAATATGATATGAAAACCTAATGGGTCATACACATAAACGACAACAAACTCAAAAAATTAAAAAGATATCAAGTGAAGACTGAATAAGATAAGTATGAGACACTTATAAGTTAGTTTATAAACGTTAATTAACTCAAGAGGTATGGTGCAAATATTTAAACTTTTTTTGGGTTGGGTTGTGCTTATAAATACTTCATTGAAGACCAAACAAGCCATTCTAATTTGAAGTGGAAGGCTTTGTCTCCCTCCTCTTTGTTGAATACCAACGAAGAAAAGGAAAGTTTTTTTTTCTTGCTCTCTCATCCTTAAAAATGATTTGGGTAAAGAGTTAGCACTTATCTTGCTTAGTTCAATCTATTCTTAAACGATTCCTTGAGGTATTATTTGTGTGGACTATCACTAGTTTGGTGGTACGCATCCTATAGCCTTTTAAAAGTGGTGAAAAAACTAGCATCTTTGAGATATTCTTCATGAACCCACTTGATTTATCCATAAAATTTACAAAAAGATTCATAGGATGAAAATAAATTTTTAAAATTATTTTATTGCCTTGTTGATTTGTTTCCTTCATCTTCCTAGGTAGCAAAATTTCAAAAATGATACCACGGCAAATAACATGATGATCATCACTTAAATCATTCAAATCAGGTTTCTTAGACTTGGGCATACCAGAAAGTTTCATTTGATTATATGCATCCTTCAGATTAAAATTATTATGCGAAACCAAATGCTTTTTGCACCAAAATTTTATATGGCCATCATACGCTTCAAATATAACATTCAAGGTAGAGGCACCGGAAGTAAATTTTTATAACCATTGTTTTATTAGACGGCAACAGGTAGCCTAATCTACTCCTCTAGCCTACACTAGGGGGAGAGGCCCAACAGGTCTAGAAAAATCGACGAGAACTAAATTATCATCGGATCAAACGGGTGCACTACGCACCCACATGGACTTAAAAGAAGCCACATATAGTGGCACATTAATGAAAGGTAAGTTTTGAACCCTTGATTTTTCACTCCACTAAAATTTAAAGTCTTTGATGGTAGCTAACAACCACCAAAACTAAAATTTTTATAACCATTCACTTCAGATTTGTAAAACTCATCATTCAATTCCTCCAAGTTGTAATAAAATTCTCATACTTTTAAGTGACAAACTTTTTTCTTATATATTAGAAGGAATAATGGCATAGCTTAGAATGTGACCTTAAGATAAAATTTATTAGTCTTCTCGAGTTGACAATCCTCCTCCAAAGAACATGACAGTGATCAAAAGGAGCTAGCTTGCAAATCTCTTTTTTTTGTTGACTTTTTTCGTTTCTTATTGTATGCGATTGGCTTGAATGCATGATTGAGCGGCTAGTATTTTCAAAGAATGATACAAGAGTAGAGAAAATTTTCTTGAAATGATTTTTGAATAATAGGTGAGATGGAATTCATTAAAGTAAGGAATTCAGTAAAACTAGCTTTCAAATGTTATTCTTAACACCCGAAGTTTCAGTTGAAAAAAGGGAAAATTTCAGATACCCCTGAGATTTCTGACAATCTTACTCCCCTCTCCTGAGGTTTCCAAAATATCATAGACCTTCTCTGACAGAATTTTGAGTCCCATTGCTTACATCATCATGGACCGAAAAGACTAAATATCTACACAAGTTAGCAGATATTTTATGTTTATTTGGACAAATTTTGTTAAGTTAGTTATAAACACAGTTAATGTAATTACCAATAATTTAAATTCCTTTAATGAATATATAAAAAGCCTTCAGCAAAATGGTGCCAAATTTAGGCGCCAGTTGGTACATATAGAAAGCTGCAGGTACATATAGTCACTTCAGATGGACTCTTCCAGCCATTGTTGATATACCTGCACAAGTTAGCTTGATACATGGCATAACAAAGCTCTTGATTCTCACCTTCGATGAAGAGTTTCTTAGCTCGTTAAGGCTGTACCAAGTTAATGTTTAAGAATTTTGGAATGTTTCAATATTCCTTGGCAGCCTATGTTGATCAGGTTGTTGTTTGTGTAAGCTTGATACATGTTTAATATGATTTTTTGGTTTGTCATATGAGTTGCTTTGAGTAGCCTTTACCAGAATATGCTTACTTGATTCTATGTTTCTCGTATGACTTTGGTTGTTTCATGTAGTAAGATGCCAAATCTCTGTGCTTAGAAAGCTGATGTATGCTCTGTAACTTCAGTAACTAATATTGTAGGATGGTTAACACTGATATTCATGATATTATGCTCTATTTTATGGGAAGAAAAGTAAGAATGCCCAATGTAAATCTCTAGAGTTACTTGTACATTGATTTATTAAATGATGTTGCTGAGAAGGCATTGCATGAAATGCCTAAAAATGTTAATCTACTACTACACACGAGGTGCAAAATACTTGGAAGAGATGAGTACTTAGATATGAATGATGACTGAAACGAGTATATTTTACGTGTTTTTAGTGTGTTTTATTAATTAGATTTGGTATGTTTTATTTAGTTTTCTAGCTAATCATCATCATTATTATTATTGCATCTAATGGATTACAATGCAAAGGGCTATTTTTTTCCCCCCGAGTAACAATGTCAGCTCGTGGGATATGGAGGTATTATGTAACGTTCATGTGCATGGTTTACCGGTTACTTTGGTTGATCGAAATTGAACCCTTCGGCAAAAGGACTTGGTGGAAGAGCTATTGGGATTCTTCTCAAACGATAGTTGTTTCAAGGATGGTAGGCTAAAGATTGCCTCCCTGTTTTACTTTCTATATGACCTACTTCCTAATTATGCATTCGACTGGTGTGCTGCGGTGTGATTTAAAAAAAAAATGCCCCATAAAACACCTTATCCATGAGAACCCTTAGTTTTTGTGACAAACTTGATGAGCTAAACACTTTCTAGCAAACAAGATTCATCTATTGGTAAACTTTTTTATTCTTTGTAACAAAAAAAAGGCTAATGAACTAGGTTTATAGTGAAAATATGCATTTTATGATTTAAAGTGTAAAAATTGCATTTCTATAGATTTTAATGGTGAAAGCTTCATGTTTTTTGTAGGTTTGATGATTCAATCATCACATGGCATGAATTGAGAAGATAATTGGATGATTAAAGATGGTTTGAAGCGATAAAAAGAGAATATGAAGTGCAAAAGAGGAAATGCAATCAAGAACGAAAGGAAGCAAGTTTCACAGCTTTTACACCTTGTGATATTTCGGCAATATCTTGAGTTACAGGCATTGGATTGAGGTGATTCTTATACATTTTGAAGCTAAAATATAGATCTACATTTGTTATGAAGACATTGAAGTCCAGTTCAGTCGTTTTCCTTGTCAAAAAGTCAAAATACAGAAGTGCAACTCTGTTGTCGAAAGCTGAAACAGAGCTCTGATTAGTTGAGAGTATTTTGGTCATTTCTCAGTCCACAAAGCTCCAAATGGGATGGTTCTTGATTCATTGGAAAGCTAACTCAAAGAGCTATAACTTTCATGTTTTTCACAAGAGTTAGTTCTGCCTCCATCCTCGAGAAAATAACAGTTGAAATGGTACCAAATTCACAGAAGTGAAAACGCGACTTCATGAATACGTGGCTTGAAGTCGCGTATTCCAAAGTCGTGTATTCTCTTCTGTTTTCTGCAACTTGCTCATTTTTTACACAACTTTTCTAGCTCAATTCTAGCTATCAATTCCAGCTATATCTGATCAAGAAAAGGTTGGAAAGTTGGAAAGACAACTCATGAGAGTTTCAAGAGTCAAAAATGACAACTAGAAACAACTCATTTGGCTCTTGAATCTTCTATAAACAGCAGCCTTTGGAGGACATTTGAACAACTTTGGAAGGCTAGAGATACTCCACCAAAATATAGTTTTCACTAGAGTTTCCTTAGTTCATTAGTTAGAATAGTATAGTATAGGTAGTGTAGTTTATCCATCTTATATTTGTAGTTAGATTTGGATGAAAATTGGAGGAGCAAAGATGGAGAGTTGAAGCTCATGTGACAAGGGTGACTTCTCTCCTAATCACTTTCTCTTTTGTATTTAAATTCATATTTAACTATAATACAAGTTTGGATCTTATTTTCATATTTAGTTAAAGTTTATGCCAAAAGTTATGGATGAACTTGCTATAACTTGTTAGTGAAGTTTACTTTTTGAGCAAGTTATTTATCACTTTTGCTTTTCTAATCATGATTAACCGATCATTAATTGTGATTATCTTAAGGTGTTAAGTTTACAAAAGCACTAGTTCAAGGAAACGATAAATTTAGGGAGTACACTCACGAGAGTAGAGGTGCACCTATGTGGCTTAGTGACTTGTTTTATATAATTTCGTTGAAAAAATGAGTTTGTAGTTGATTCATAACCACGAGAGTAAGTATAGTTTAGTTACAAGTATAGTTGATTTACTATGAGAGTAGGTTTCACATATATTAGAAAATTACGCCATAACTAGCCAAGATAATAGCATTCACTTAACTGGTAATCTCATTTGCAAGTGTAGTAAGGAATTTCATATCTCTAGGAGATTTCTAGTGTTAATTTTATCACTTTTACTTCATGCTTATAGTCTAAATAATAAAGGAATTCGAAAAGGATCGGTAATTGAAAATCTTCCTTGTGGGTCCGACTCTTAATACCCTATACTCGCTTTCGATTAGTATACTTGCGAAAAATCGCGTGTGGGGTATTTAGGATTTATAAATGTAAAACTTGATTGTGGATGAGTTAATTGTATATATATACCCTGTGCGCACCAAGTTTTTAGCGTCGTTGTCGGGGAAGATTTGTCAATATCGGTGCTAAGAGCAACTTTATTAATTTAGACAATTTTTTTTGTTTTTGTTGTGTCTTATGTGTTTTATGTCATTTTTAGTATTTTGTTTAGTCATTTTTTTGGTTTTCTATTTTAGTTTGTGTCTTTTAAGCTATCCTTCTTGACTAGTCTTACTTTTGAGATTGTTTAAAAGTAATTTTAGGTGATAAGGAGAGTAGGTTAATATGGAGAACAATGCTTGAAAAGTGAAAGATCGGCAATGGATGGTTACTACATGCAAAGCTCCATAGATAGAGGTAACCATGAAATTAACGAAGGTATGTCATTTGAAGATGGTTTCAGGAGGTTAAAGGCTAAACTTGATATTATAACGTTAAAAATTCAAATGGACACCATTATGAATATGCTTGAGCAAAGGAGGAATGCTAATGCTTTTAATTCTAATCATATGATTTGTGACTTATGTGGAGGTTATCATACTACTCATACATTAAAAATAAATTAAATGGACACCCCATTTTTGCAAAAAAATAAAATTAAGATTTACGAGTTTATAAAAATGAATTTTGATTTAATTTTGATTGTAAATGATTTTTTATTTTTAGAAAATAAAGAAAGAGAAATGGGCCTAAATGGGACTTAAAGTGCGACGATTTTGGCTCAAAATAATAGTTTAAAAAGGGTTTTTTTTTTAAATAGGAGTCGCCACTTGGTATTGAATTAAGGTGTACCAAGTCACTTAAAATGAATTTTTTAAAGAAAAAGTAAAAAAATCCCCTTTTAAACGACTCCAAGTCTTCGAAAATCAGAGAAAAGTATTCGGGAGTCACGTTCGAAAAAAGGGAATGCAAGAATAAAATTCAAAGTACCTTTTCCACCTAACCTAGATTTATCACATTTGAACGTTACTATATGAAATGCAAACCTAGACCTAATGGCTATAAAAAGGGTCAATATGTCTTTTCAAAGCTTGATTGGTGCTAATCGCATTAATTGCGATGTCCAAAAGTGACTTTTTGAAGAGGTCACGAAATTTGTAAAAGATGAGACTTGAAGAAAAGAAAGAAAGAAAAGGGTTAATCACATTTTATCCCCTTAAAGAATATCTCATTTCTCAGTTTACCCCCTAACCTTTAATTTTGCTCACTTAACCCCCTTTAGGACAAAATTGCCCTTGCATTATTTTGACTTTTCATTTTCCTTGTTTTCCTTTCTTTTATTTTTTTTTCTCTTTCTTCTTTATTTAATTTGTCCTCTTTCCCACAAAAATCTTCACCTTAATGTTTGAAATTAAAAAAGAAGAATTGTAGAGATCTATCTTCTCCTTAAATGATTAAAAAAATATTCAAATCACTTTTTTAAAATACAATTTTTTTAGCCTTTCAATTCTTTTAATTTTGGATTTTTCTCTTTCCTTTCTAGTTTTTCATTTTATTCTCAAGAAAATATCATAAGATGAAATTATTTTCCTTTCTTTTATTTCTTTTTCTTTTTCTTCTCTCTTTCATCCTTTCCAATAGAAATTTCAATTCAACGAAAATTTTTGTTTTAAGATTGTAGTTGCATATTTTTGGGTGAAGGTTTAAAAAGCATCAAAAACTAATTTTGATTTTTTGTATGATGCCACGTGTCACAAATTTCAATTGATGATTATTAATCAGGTCACAATTTCATCTTAAGATATTTTCTTGGGAATAAAATGAGAAACTAGAAAGGAAAGAGGAAAATCCAAAATTAAAAGAATTGAAAGGCTAAAAAAATTGTATTTTAGGAAAGTGATTTGAATATTTTTTTAATCATTTAAGGAGAAGATAGATCTCTACAATTCCTCTTTTTTAATTTCAATCATTAAGGTGAAGATTTTTGTGGGAAAGAGGAAGAATTAAATAAAGAAGAAAGAAATAAAGAAATAAAGAAATAAAAGAAAGGAAAACAAGGTAACTGAAAAGTCAAAATAATGTAAGGGCAATTTTGTCCTAAAGGGGGTTAAGTGAGGAAAATTAAAGGTTAGGGGGTAAACTGAGAAATGGGGTATTCTTTAAGGGGATAAAATATGATTAACCCGAAAGAAAATAATAATATACAAATATACATGACCTAGGTCATGCATCATAATGTGTGCGGGGAACTAATATTCGTGACTTTAATTTTCCCTTTAATAGAGGGAATACGAGCGTGTTAAGGTTTAGAGAGCTATACTCGTCCATATCCCATATTCGAGGGGTATTTCCTATTTAATCAAGGAAATTACCTAACCTAATTTTAATTTTCTTAAATGAAATACTCTTCCCTTTACATGTGTTGTGCTAAAACCCAAGACACTTGTCTATTACTCCTTTAACACACTTGTTCAACATGCAAACCCCCCACCTATCTTCTTATTTGTATTTATTTATTATATTTTTATTTTTCACAATCAATTTAGGTAAACAAAAATGTTAATTCCTAATTACAAATGCATTGCAAAAATTTCATTTATGTTAAAGAAATTGAATCTAAGAGGATTAAAACATAATTTTTGTGAAAATTTTCCTTTTTAGAAATTTAATGCAAAAATATCTTAAAAATAAAAATGATGAACCTAATTGATAAAAATAAGCAAAAATAAACACTAACTATTATTTAATCAATTAAAATAAAATAAAATAAACAAGAATAAATAAAGTTAAAATTGAATTATATAAATAAAATTTTGGTGTCTACAGTATGCAAGCACAAAATATAGATTATTATGATGAATTGGGGCATTACAATCCTTGTTTTGATCAATATGGTGCTAATTTGAGCAATTCTTATCCTTATGGTTGGGATAATCAATGTGCATATAGTGATTCTTCATGTTTTTATGATTACCAACCCGAATGTGTCCAATATACATCAAAATCATCTTGGAAATTGGTAATAGAAAGGTTAGTTAATGCACCTTCACCTTCAAAATTAGAAAGTGAACCATTAGCTAATGATTCTAAGCCATCTTGGGAATTATCTATAGAAAAACTAGCAAATGCAACCTTTGACCATTTTGATAGGGTTGAAGAAAGGTTAGATGAATTAGTTTCTCACTTTGGTAGAATACAAGAACAATTACATGTTTTGTGTGAAGTTGTTTCCTCTAATGATATGCAAGTTGACCTTAGCATGAATGGTGAGCATGTTGCAAGTAAACTTGGATTACATTTTGATGAAAATGATGAATCTAATTTGAGTTTCAATGAGAAAATGTCCATTTCACATGATAGTACATTTGAATCTAACCTTGAATCTCAAAAGGTGAGTTTTAACGACTCATTTTTCACCCCTCTTGAGGAATGTGTTGAGAATATAGGTTTTAAAGATATTATTCCTCAAGAAAACCATGTGGACATTCCTTTGGTGAGTATTCAAGTAATGTACATTCACGGTAATATCTATGACTCATTTGAGATTGGTAAGCCACTTCCACCTCTCACATTATTAGAACACGTGGCTTATTCTATAAAGCTATTTTTTAATAATCCACCATGATCTAAAATGGTGGATTATTCATTAACAAAGCTTTCTTGAGAAATGAGATTCAATAGTCGAGCCAACGACTATAAATAAAAGCGCTTGTTGGGAGGCAACCCAATGTTTTTGTTACTTATGTTTATTTTATGTGATTTTATATTATGTGTTTGAATTATCTTGTTGTTTTTCTTTTGTAGTTATTGGAAATAGAGGCAAAAGTGATCAAATGAGGTGAAAAAGGCGAAGTTCGATCAATGAACTCCATCCCTCGATTTGAGTAAAAATTATTTTTAATTTGTTAAAAAGGGTTAAAATGCATGTTTTGATCATTTTACATGTCCATGCATTGAATATTTTGACAAAAGAATGATCGAGAATGCATTTTGAATAATTGGAGTATCATGTGCAATTTTAGAAAGTTAAGATTTCTGCAAAAATTTGCAGAACAATACGCGATACTCAGAAATACACGACTTAAGGTCGCGTATTCAAGAACCCACATATTGTGTTATGTACGTTTTCAACAAAAAACACAATTACAAAAATGCGACTCGAAGTCGCGTTTTCATGAGCCGTGTATTTGACCCTACAATTTTTCAACTGAAAACTCAAAATGCCAAAACGCGACTTCAAACTCGCGTTTTCAAGTCGCGTTTTAGGTTCCTTTTTAAATAAGCAAAAACATAGGTTCTATTTCCTTTCTTTCTTCGCTTTCACCTTATGTGTTTCCTCACACACTAACACACACTTCACCAATCTCCTCTTATACGTCTTTTCTTTGCATGAAATCATCCAACCAACATCATTTTACCTTCATAGAATCATTTTAACCGATTAGAATTCAAGAAAAACATCTCAAAAATTGGTTGAAAGCTAGGGTTCTTAGTTCTTAACTTCTTCAATTGGAGGTCAAATGGGATGATTTTCATAGACTTTTTGCATCAT
The DNA here is from genome assembly GCF_003713205.1 of Coffea eugenioides. NCBI lineage: Eukaryota > Viridiplantae > Streptophyta > Magnoliopsida > Gentianales > Rubiaceae > Coffea > Coffea eugenioides. The sequence continues at coordinate 2,893,733 of NC_040045.1, forward strand.
TTGCATCACCGAATATCACTCTACCAATTTGAGGTAAATTTCTTAACTTGGTACTTTAAATTCAGCATTTGCATATCTTATGAGTTTATTGATACACTTTGAATGATGAATTGTTGATGTTATTTGTCGATGCATATGAGTTCTATTATGCTTATTTAACTTTTTTAAGCATGTTTAGATGATCAAATGTGGGAATGTGATGATCTATGTAGTGTTTTACTTTATGAATATTCCTATTTTGTGATCAATGTAGTAATTGCTCTTGGACTATTGTTGAGTATAATTGGATGGTTCAAATTGCTAAAATGTGACTTGTTTATGATGCTTCCATATATACATTCCTTATATGGTGACATTTTAGCCAATTTGATTGCTTAATCTTTATATAGAGTATGGTTGGATGATGATGTTGAATATGCGAAGAATTTAGCAATTTTTAGTGGTATATTAGGGGTGAAATTGAACATGTGCATAATTTATATTTCTTAGATTGCATTTTGCTCCCAATTTTATTTTTAAAGGGTGATGTTATAATTATCTAGAGAAGGAACATGCTTATACTTCTTATTCTAGGTCAAGAGGGTGACATTTGTGCTACATGCATAAAAAGATTGGGAAATGTTGTGTGATGTTGTAGGAAATTTTGGCAATGAGTTATTTACAATAACTTTTCATGCCTTTGTTATTTTTGCATCTTTTGATCCTTACCTAGTTTATTTGCCATTTTGTATTTTAAGTTTCTTACTACTGGTTACTTATGGAACTCGTGAAGTTCATGGCTTGGATTTAGTACATTGTGGATCAATGGCTCGTGAACTTCATGCTTTGACACTTCAATCACAACAATAGGGAAGTATTACTTTTTTTATCTTGATTTTCCTTTTTACACATTGAAAACAATGTGCATGTTAAGTGTGGGTGGGGGGGGAGAATTGAGATTATATATGTTGGTTGTGATCGACTTGTGATTGAAATGATTTGGACTTGCTTTGGAAATATTTTTTGTGCTTTAAATTGTTCAAAATTGGGTTTGTTGGCAGGGAGTTTAGTCCACTTTTAAGGGGAAACTCTGTCAAATTTTTTTTTTCAAAATCTTGTCCAACATTGCAAAATTGCCCCAAAAAGTTTCGAATTTTTCAATTTTATCCAAGGGTAACAAATTTCACACCATTAGTAACTCAAATTTCTTCTATTTTTGAAATAAATATATGTGACCTTGAAAACTTCTTTTCTCATTTAATTTGGAAATGATTATTATATGATTATAATTACATTTATAGGAAAGTATATCTTATAAAGTGGAGAAAATTATACCTACAGTTTATATGTTTGATGAAATTTCTTCTATTTACTTGATTTTACATAGTTAAGTGATTAATATGATCAATAAGTATAACACTCTTCTCATGATTATTCTTTTCAGGGAATGTTATTATCTTTGCTTTGAAAAAAAAGAAGAAAAAAGAAAGAAAAGAAAAAAAAAAGTGAATAAGAGTTATTCTACTCCAATGATTTTTGTACTTAATAACCGGGAGTCTTCATATACAAATGTAGACTTTTGCGTGAATTAAGAGTTTGCAAAGCAACCTGAATATATGATGTGTTGAATAACAGGCGATTTTCATCTAAAAATATCGATTTTCGCGTCAAAAGACACTTTCACAACTTGAGTAATATTTAGATATATTATATGAATAAATCCCTCTTTAAATTGAATAAGAAAATGATCATGAGATTACCTAGCATTTTTATTGATCATATGAGTTACTTACTTGTGACATTGGGTGAAGATGAGAAATTGAGTTGACCTAGCATAATTAGGGTATAATTAGCTCTCATTTACTTGATATTATGAGTACTTGAGAATTAAAAAATGATTGCATAATGGTTGTTTACCTTATTTTTGAGAAAATGAAATTGAATGGAGCACATATGTTTATTTTCAAAATTTTGGATCATTGTTGGTTTGTGTTTCTTATTGCTTGAGGACAACCAATTGTTCAACTATGGGGGGTATTTGATAAGAGTATATTTTACGTGTTTTACTGTATTTTATTAATTAGTTTTAGTGTGTTTGATTTAGTTTTATAGCTAATGAACTAGGTTTATAGTGAAAATATGTATTTTATGATTTAAAGTGTGAAAATTGCATTTTTATAGATTTTAGGTGAAAATTTCATATTTTTGTAGGTTTAATGATTCAATCATCACATGGCTTGAATTAAGAAGATAGTTGGATGATTGAAGATGGTTTGAAGTGATAAAAAAAGAATATGAAGTGTAAAAGAAGAAATGCAATCAGGAATGAAAGGAAACAAGTTTCACATCTTTTACACCTTGTGATATTTCGGCAATATCTTGAGTTACAGGCATTGGATTGAGGTGATTCTTATACCATTTTGAATCTAAGAGATAGATCTACATTTGGTATGAAGACATTGAAGTCTAGTTTAGTCATTTTCATTGTCAAAAAGTCGAAATACAGAAATGCAACTCTGTTGTCGAAAGCTGAAACAGAGCTCTGACTAGTTGAGAGTATTTTGGTCATTTCTCAGTCCACATAGCGCCAAATGGGATGATTCTTGAGTCATTAGAAAGATAACTCAAAGAGTTACAACTTTTATGTTTTGCACAAGAGCTAGTTCGGCGCCATCATCAAGAAAATAGCAGTTGAAATGGCACCAAATTCACATAAGTGAAAACGCGACTTGATGAATATGTGGCTTGAAGACACGTATTCTCTTCTATTTTCTACAACTTGCTCATCAACTTACTCTACTTTTACACAACTTTTCTAACTCAATTCTAGCTATTAATTATGGCTATATCTGATTAAGAAAAAGTTAAAAAGTTGGAAAGACAACTCATGAGAGTTTCAAGAGTAAAAAATGACAACTAGAAACAACTCATTTGGCTCTTGAATCCTCTATAAATAGCAGCCTTTGGAAGACATTTGAACAACTTTGGAAGGCTAGATAAACTCTACCAAAATGTAGTTTCACTAGAGTTTCTTTAGTTCATTAGTTAGAGTAGTATAGTATAGGTAGTGTAGTTTATCCATCTTGTATTTGTAACTAGATTTGGATGAAGATTGAAGAAGCAGAGATGGAGAGTTGAAGCTCATGTGATAAGGGTGACTTCTCTCATATCACTTTCTCTTTTGTATTTGAATTCATGTTTAACTATAATACAAGTTTGGATCTTATTTTCATGTTTAATTAAAGTTTATGCCTAGAGTTATGGATGAATTTGTTATATCTTGTTAGTAAATTTTACTTGGATATTTGATGATGTTATTTTGAGCAAGTTACTTATCACTTTTACTTTTCTAATCATGATTAATCGACCATTAATTGTGATTATTTTAAGGTGTTAAGTTTGTAAAAACACTAGTTCAAGGAAGTGATAAACCTATGGAATACACTCACGAGAGTAGAGGTGCACCTATGTGGTTAGTGACTTGTTTCATATAATTTCATAGAAGAAATAAACTTGTAGTTAATTCATAACCATGAGTGTATGTATGGTTTAGTTACAAGTATATTTGATTTACTACGAGAGTAGGCTTCAAATATATTAGAAAATTACACCATAACTAACCAAGATAATAGCATTTACTTAACCGGTAATCTCATTTGCAAGAGTAGTAAGGAATTCCATATCTCTAGGAGTTTTCTAGTGTTAATTTTATCACTTTTACTTCATGTTTATAGTCTAAATAATAAAGGAGTTTGAAAAATACCGATAATTGGAAATCTTCCCTATAGTTTCGACCCTTAATACTCTATATTCTCGACTCATATACTTACGAAAAATCGCGTGTAGGTTATTTAGAATTTATAAATGTAAAACTTGATTGTGGATGAGTTGATTATATATGTATACCCCGCACACGTCAATGACTAATTAGTTGCTAAAATATTCAAATTGCATCAATCTCATGTAGTCATCAATATACAAGTGTTCAATATGGATATCATCCCTCCTGAATAGGGAGATGGTTTTCTAAATAGAGATCTAGTAAAAGAGCATGAAAATTTAGGAATTAAAACAACTGGTAGAGGCAAGAATGCTGAAGTTGATGACATAAACTGTGAGATTGAGGAGTACATTTATGATTCTAGTTTTGATGACTCATGGAAATAAGGTCAGGACAGTAACAATGAGGATGATTTAGGTGATGAGCATTGGTCTATGTCCCCAAATGACAGTAATGATGATGATTTTTCTAACTTTGATCACAATGAAAATGGTGATATTGTACCTGATTTATAATCTGAACATAAAATAGATCCCATGAGAGAAGTCTTGAGAGTCAGGATGTGGACTTACAACCAAATAGAGGACAGAAAATTTAAGAAGGGACTATTTTCACTAATGATAATGCTTTCAGAGCAGCATTAAAGGATTATGTGATTGAAAAAGGTTTTCCCCTAAAAAGATTGAAGAATGAAAAAGATAGATGTACTGCCAAGAATAGTGTTGATGGATAGAAATGGAGAATTCATGCCTCACCTTTACAGATTTAGTGACATATGATAAAATCACACACCTGAACACATTTGTGTGATGGACAATAAGAACCGAGAGGCCACCTTTGATTGGATAGCCAAGAAACTTGTTGTTGTGTTAAAGAATCATCCTGACATTTTCAGAAAGGGGATTGAAACTGAGTGGCTGAAATATGATGTTCATCCTAGTAAACAACAAGTTTATAGGGCAAGAGAAAAGGTCAAGGAAGAAATTGAGGGTGAAGAAATTGAGGGTACACATGCAACTTCATATAGTAAGATGCCAAAATATGCTGTTCTTCTAAGGTAGAGCAATCCTGGTAGCATATGCAAAATTCATTATAATAGACCCAATTTACTTGTCGAGGCAGATTTTTGAGACTGTTTAGAAGTTTCAAAGGATAGAAAGATGGTTTCTTAACTAGTTGTAGACACTTTATTGGTTTTGATGGTTGTCACTTGAAGACAGCTTTGGTGGAGTATTACTAACTATTGTGGCATTAGATGTAAATAACTTAATTTTTCCTATTGCATTTGTTGTGACTGAATTTGAAAACAAAGAAATGTGGAGCTGGTTCTTCTACTTTTTTCAAGAATTCTTTGGGCCATTTGATAATAGTGTTCCTATAACATTCATAAGTGATAGAAAAAAAGGTACAGAGATTGTTTATTGTCACTTCAAATGTGTCATGATTATATCTAGATGTGCCTATTATTTGACTAGTTTGAATCTTGTTGTAGGGATTAAATCTTACTTATGAAGAGATGATTCCATTAGCTATTGGACGGTACTGCTGTAAACATATTTGCAGCAACTCAGGCTCAATTTCCTGGACTATTGTTGAATAGTTTCTTTTGAAAAGTTGCTAAATGCTATGATGCAACAGGTTACAATGAAGCAATGATGAGCATTAAAGACATAAATGTAGAAGCATGGAGATACTTATCAAAGATTCCACCTACATCTTGAGCTAGGCATGCATACTCAACTGAGATGGAGTGTAACTAAGTCACAAATAATTTTACTGAATCTTTTAATGGATGGGTGGGAAATTAGAACTGTTAATCGAGCCGAGTCGAATTCGAGCACCTGATAATCGAATTCGACTCGAACCTCCAATCGAGCTAGTTCGAGCTTGCTCAATTAGTAGTTTGAGTTTCAAACCGTTCAAGATTGATTCGATAAACTCAGCTGAAGCTCAAACTCGAGTTCAAAATCGAGCAGAGCTTAACGAGTTCGGCGAGCTCGAGACTCGAGTTCAAAACTCAAGCCAAGCTTAACGAGCTGGGTGAGCTCGACCTAGACATTAGCAACCATTATTGTCTATCCTATTAAAAAAATTTTCAAGCAAATTCACAACTAAATCTACGGTTGAAATAGATATAGAGATTACAATTCAAATAGTTCACAATTCAAGTAGTCCAAACAATTAAATATCAGCCATCAAGTAGTTTTAAATAGATTCTAAAATTTCCAAACTCTAGACCAACATGTTTAAGTTCAATTGTCCAAGAGTTAAAAATAAATTTCTTGAGCGAAAACAACTTGTGAATGATGTAGCTTTTGAACGAAATCAGCTTGAAAAATCAACATGTGAATGAAATCAGCTTGCACCAATCAGCATCAGCAGCCACCAAATCAGGTTGTGAATGATTCAGGAAGTTCAATTTCCTCAAATGTAATTGATTTAGTCACGTGATTCCTACAAAACAAAAGAATGAAAGTTATAAAGTTATTGAAAATCGGATTTAATGAAACTGTAACAACAGCAAAAACATCCAATCAATTACTTATGCGAGAATAAACTTTATGCCATGAAGATTGCAGATCCAATCATTGCCTCAAAGCAACATTTGCACTGTCTCAACTGACATAGAAGCTCGCCAATCATCAATTACTCTATCTCCAGTGCTGAAGGTAGATTCTGAAATCACAATTGTAACAAAAACGGAGAGTATATTAGCATCCATCCTCGACAAGGTAGGAAACCTCAATCTTTCCCCTTTCCATCAAGCCAAAACATTCAAATTCGCATTTGCATCACAAGCATACCTACCTTCTTCTAAATAAACATCTAAATCTAATTTTTCTAGTAGAGTTTTGTCAATTTCACTCACATGCATGTGAAACCTTTTTTTACCAGTTATAATGGTGGGTCAAGTTATTTTACTAGCTTTCGACTAGAAGAACTAGAACGTTCATTTTGTCTCCTTTTTACAGCCTGCCTCTGTTGTCATTCAGAATGGAAACAATGTGACAATCAACATATTTATTGTAAAGCTCATATAGAATGTCTTTAATCTTAGCCACAAATCTGGGAGCTACATCCTCACCATAAATTCGTAGAAAAGCATGATTAACAAGAACCATTTTGTATCTCAGATCCAAAATTGCACCCAAAGATAGCAGCACATTACTTTTCCTCCAATACTTATCAAATTTAGTAAACATACTTCCAGCCATAGCCCAAATATGCTCATAAGGATCAAGAGTTTTTCATTTAAAAACTCTTTAATCCTATACAGCCCTATAAGAAAAATGTTAGCTATTGGATACTCGATTCTGGAAATCATGTTAGTGATTTCATGAAATATTCTTAGAAATTTGCAAATTTCTTCCACTTTCATCCATTCAAAATCAGTAGGAACATAGTGAAATCCAGAGTCAATGTCTGCATATCTTGAACAGACATTCTTGAACTCTAAACCCGAAACCAACATCAAATAGGTGCTATTCCACCTTGTTGGACAGTCCAAAATTAGGTTTCTAGAGGGCAACTAGAGCTGTTTTTTAATTTTAACAAATTCAAGAAGCCTAGATTCAGAATTGTTCAAGTACTTTATCCCCTCTCTAACAACATCAATCACATCACCAAGTTGACCAAGACCATCTTGCTCTAAGAGATTAAGTATATGTGTACAACACCTAATATGAAAAATTTTCCTCTAACACTTAATCTCTTTCTTAGAGAAAAATCCTCTCTAAATCTCCTAATGCACACATCATTATATAAAATATTATCTACAGCTATGCTAGAAACCTTATTTTCAATTCCCCAATCAATAAAGTGCTTACTTGGAGCATCAGCTATAATAACTCTAGTATGAGGAGGGAAAATATTGTAAAAATTTAACACATGCTTTTGTAGCACTCAATCAGAATCAACAAAATGATCAATCACGATCATATATTGAATTTTTTGACTAGATTTTCACAAATCTGTTAATTCTAATCCTACCAGTACCTTTCAATACTGATTCCAGCTTCCTTTTTCAATTGTATAAGTACTAATGCAGTCTTCCTTGACAATCTGCCGATTAATCTTTTTATAAAATGGAGATACCGCTTTCATGAATTTGTTGAAACTACATGTTCCATCATTGAAAAGAGGTACTTATGTGCAAGAACCATATGTGATGCAAGCTCTCTTACCTTGGTATAATCATACGAGAAATTAATGATGGAAGTGATACCATCACTTGGACCTTCAGTGAATAATAGCACTTATTGCTTCTGTTTGCTTTGCTCCCCAATGGCCAGCTTCCTCTATAGGCAAGAATTCAGGTGCCTCTTGTGCTAAGATGTAGCTCCAGTTGCACTTTTGGCAAAAAATTTCTTGCAATGGTTGCACTTCACTTTGACTGTCCCATTATCCAGCACAACTGTTGTTATTTCATCCCATATACTGGATTTCTTCTTCCTTTGCTTTTTCTCAAAAGGTCCAGCTCCTTCATCTCTATCTACTTCCTATCCTCTTTCATTGCCCTCACTTTCTATCATTCTAGTTCTTCTTCACTCATCTCATCAACTCTTTCTTCGATGTAGTTCAATTGTTCCATGTTTTTATTATTTTGATCTATCACAGGACTTGATGATGAACCTTGGAATAAATTAAATAGAGAGTTGTACATACCTTAATCAAAATACATGCAATAACCAATACAGCTTCTGATTAGCCAAAACAGGAATTTAGAATAACATTTCTAGAAAATAAGATACAAAAGTAACAAAACAGATAAGGTACAAAACAGATTCCAAGAAATAATCTTCTTTCAAGCCAGTTTTAACATTTCTTTAACTTGTTCCTATCTCAAACTCAAATTCAGATTAATGAAATAACAGAGAAACATCTAAAACCTACGATTAAAACTTTCAAATATTTCCCTACATAAATCTGAACCTTTTCCAACTTGGTTTCTGAAAATTTTTTCCTTATCAGCAAAACAATCATTAATTTAATCAACAACACAGCAAAACAAATAACAAAATTTTCCAAAGCAAAACAAAAAAACATTTTCCTTATTAGCAGAAAATTCATTACTTGCTTATTTGTAATAAAAAATTTTTCCTAATTAATCTCTAAATTCTTGGTATAAGGTTCAAAATAATTTCAATGCAATGCAAACAAAAAATTAGATCGTAATTGTATTTTGCAGTATACCTGAATAATTGAAGTTCGCTTTTAGAATCCATTGGAACCTTCTATCTTATATACTAATATTTAATGGGTGAAATCTTGATAGCATGTTTCTTAAATCTCTCTTTAGTTTATTATACAGAAGCACCTATAGTCTTATTTGGTCCATCACTTTAATTTACTCATACATGTGCAATTGCCCATACTGTTGTGCCCTATCAATTTCATTTAAGCATCGTGAAATACGTATTTTAGTTTTCATCTGCTTATTATGACTTGCTGGTACAAGAACTAAAGAAGCTCATGAAATTGTCTTGTTGCATTAGATTCAAAATTCATTTCTAGGTCCTTTATGACTGGCCATTGGAATTCTTTGGTTACCAAGGTTGACATAGGTTAATAGGTGGCAAATATTTTCAAGTTTGAAGGTAAGCAATCCATTCAAACTCCTTAGCTGTTGAAATTCTAACTGGAAGATTATCTCTTTCATATATAGCTTATCTCTTCATATAGTTATAGTATCTGCAATTAAAGCAATTGGATTGGTTGCAAAATGTTTCTAAATTTCCTTCTCATATAGTACCACTCTCATTCATAGAAACATGACTAAATAACCCTTTTGGCATGTGGCTATATTTACTTTGTAAACTGAAAGTTGTGAGTTTGCAAATTGTAAACTGAAAAAGACAAAAAAGTAAGTAAAACCAAATTATGGTACCAGATTATGCAGCCAGTTGGCGATATGATAGTAGCCGTTGGCTCTACTGAGGTGGTTCCGTGGCAGACTCATGGCAAATTGCTCACGGATTCATGACAAGTGGCGGTGTATCACTAAACGGTGCTTACAGACTCACGGATTGAGTGATGGTAGTAAGATTGTGGATGGATTGGTGAAGGCGGTGAGATGGTGGATGGATTGGTGATGGTGGTGAGAATTGAGAAAGTGCGGCTGCAAGCTATGGCCTGTGGAAAAGGAAAGAGGAAAGAAAAATAAATTAGGGCCAAGAACAGGAATGAATTAGGATAAAACTATTGGATACACAATGAAATGATGCTAATGCCCCTATATTTCGAGCCTGTTGAGTAGTTAACAAATCGAGTTTAGCTCGGCTCGTTTCATAAATGAGTATATATATAACTCAAGCTCGGCTTGTTTACTGAGAAAAATGAGTCAAGTCGAGCCCTTAATGAGCCGGGACGAGCTCGGCTCACGAGCTACCCTATTCGATTAACAACACGATGGAAAATTTAAGAGAAAAATCAATACTGACACTTGCTGATGGTTTAAGGAAAAAGTTCATGAAGAAGCTGCATAAAAAATATCAGAAGGCTTGCACATGGAGATCTAACATCACTCCAAAGATCATTGAAAAACTGAGGAAAATTGCTCAACAGTCTAGGAGATGCTCATTGCAGATGGCAAGTGATCAGGAGATATTTGAAGTTAGTGATATGGACAGAAAATATGTTTTCAATTTGGCCCAAAGGACTTGTGATTGTGGTGCTTTCCAATTGTCAGGACTGCCTTGCAAACATGCTACACTAGGCATAATATATAGAAGACAAAAATTAGAGACTTACTGTGATGGTTGCTTCTCAACAAAAATGTGGCTGAAAGCATATAGTGGCATGATCAACCCAATCGTGTGAAATGATGGTCTCCATTACTTAATGTCACTCCAACAATTGTGTTACCACCGACCCTGACGAGAGCTTCAGGTAGACCAAGGGTGAATAGAAGGCAAGGACCTAATGAACCAACTCCATCTCAAACAAAAAGGTCTACTACTTTGAGATGTGGGAACTGCAATGCTTTTGACCATAATAAAAGAACATGAAAAAGAGCACCTGTAAGGGGAAATAACTCAGCCTCTTCTACAAATCAGCAAGTTCATTAGTGGTTTAACATAAGACTTCATAATTTTTGTTCACCATACTTTTGATCATGACATAAAATTTCATGGCAAATTCCTCAGAGAAGAGCAAAGCCTGGTAAGGGAATTGCAAACATAAGTTTGGTAGGATATGTTCTCTAGGTAAATCAAATTTTATTGTACATTTAGTGGTTGAACTATTTTGTATCAAGTTCACAACGATTAACTAATTAGTGTGATGGTATTGTAGGATCGTGTTGCAGGAAGTGTGCCTGTTGTGATTTCCAGTCAAGGCAGCAATCCAAGCCCATCAACTCAATGTGGTATAGCTAATATTCAATTGAATGTACAAACAACTACAGATGCTGCTAAGAGAAAGGTATTTATGTAGCTTTCTAGTCATTATTTCACAAATTCTAAGTTGCTCACCATATGCACTTGTCCTACATCATTTCAGATAGGAAGGCCTGTTGCGCCCCACTTTTTGATAAGAAAAATAAATGGTTTGAGAAAGATGTTTTTGATTCAATTTTGATTGAAAAATGATTTTTGTGAGTTGAAAAAGATATGGGTCTAATATGGGACTTGAAAAAGCGACGATTCGACCCAAAAAATAGTTTTTAAAAGGGTTTTTGAATGAGAAATTGGAGTCGCCACTTGGTAATGATTAAGGTGTACCAAGTCACCTAAAAAAATAAATTTTTAAAGACAAAGTAGTAAAACCCTTTTAAAAACGACTCCTAGTCCACGTAAGCCAAAGAAAAAAGGTTCGGGAGTCACGTTTGACAAAGGGGAAGGCAAGGATAGAATCCAAGGCACCCCTTTGACCTAGCCAAGGCTAGTTGCGCGACTTAACCTTAGCTTTCCTAGTTTTCTACCCAATGTATGTTCGCACGTTGGATATGACTATATGAATGCAAAACGGAAAGAAAAATGCAATCCTAAATTCTACGATGTCTCTTGTGAGGCTTTTGGTCCCAAACCACATGAATTGTGGCGGCCAACAAAGGGAAACCTCATAGAGGTCGATTAATGCAAATGAGAGTTCAAATTCAAGTGTGCAAGTGTGAAAGTGTATGAAAGATGCAAGAAAGGTAAATGCAAGGTGCTTGTGTAAAATTGTATAAAGTTCAAGTGTTTTTTGTGGGCAAGTGTATGAGAATAGAATAATAGATATATAAGGTAAAGTGGAATTTCATTTGTGAAGTGAAAATAAGCAAGTGATAGGTAAAATGTAGTAAAAAAAATATGGTTTGAGAAATGTGAAAAAATGTGGTTAAGAGAGTATGTAGGTGATAAAAATGAAAGTATGACCCTAGAGGAATGCAACAAGTCGGGTACGGGGGTTGACTCCTAACTTTTCGACTTTGATTTTTCCTTTGATTAGAAGGCAAAACTAGCGTGCTAAGGCTATCGAGTAGCCACACTCGCTCGTTTCCCTTATCGGAAGGGGATATTCAAGCAAAATGAACCCTATAACTAGTATGGGATGCAAAACCTAAAATGAGGGGAAAGGGGTTCGAGGATCATGCCAAATGATAAAACTAAGGAAAATGCGTGATATGTGGTGAACAAGCAAATGATGTGCTAACGAGGGGAAATCCCTAAGGGTCTAGCGTTGGATTAGCCCATTCTATGAATTCCGACTAGCGTTGGACTAGCGGAAACGTACATTCATCCATCACATTCATTCATGGTTATGAAAGCAAGTAGACATGCCAAAACGCTCGTAAACACGTAACACGTAGCACTTAGCATGCTCGACTAGATGCAAGAGCCTAATAAAGCAATTAAACATGTAGCAACAAAAACAAGCAACCAAGGGGAAGGGGAAATGGACCAGATGCTCTCCGAGCCCTATCTATTACAAACCAAGAGCTGTACACATACCCCATTAAAAGAATAATTTAATAAAAGCAAGAATGAACGAAATAAAGGAACTAAAGAAAGGTAAGGAAAGCAAATTAGACATGCAATTCTCACTTAACACGTTGGATCACGTAGGAGAAATAAAAATCAAGGAGATAGAGATTACCTCCCTTGCAATTGAAATCGAGTAAATGAGATATTAGCTTAAAAACAATAAAAAGGTCAAGGTACCAATTTATTTAAGAAAAACCAAAAGAAATGTGCAAAACAAAGCTTACTTGATCATAAAGTCCCTAAAATCATGACTTAAGCGCAATTGAAACAAAGCATGGTAGTCAATTGAAACAAACAAGCAATGAAGTTGTAAAAAAAACTACCAAGGGCCAAATTGAGGAAATCATTCAATTGATTGGGCCATAATAGAACAAGGGGAGACTTGGAGGGCCAAAGTGAAAATTTTAGAAAATGATTTCATGCAATCTTCATGCAAATGACGGGAGAAACACATTCTGCAGCAGAAATTTCAGCACAACTACGAAACTTTCAACAACCGAGAAGGAATCAAGTATTTTCCAACCAAAACTTGAAGCTTTAAACTAGGAAACAACTACAACCCTATCATAATCCAAACAAACAACAAGCATAGAAAGAAATCATGCAAATTCTAGGAAAACTTTCGGTCAAGGCTGGAATTACTATCTAACAAAAACAGCAAAGTTTGGAACCGCAATGGAAGAAAATAGCAAGACACAACCGTAAATTTCTGGTGCAGCAAAATGAATATGCATTTTCCAGCAGGTACTTGGGCATGATTCAAATGTCTTTTAAACCCAAACACACAAAACTCAGCACCAAGCAAGCAAAAGACAGCCATTTTCTAACTTTTCATGCAAATGTTACGAGGAAAGTTGCTGCAACCGAAAGAGGGGCCTGCTGCAATTCTAAGCTTTTAAACGCAAGTTCCATACAACACTTTAAGCAAAGCAAGCAGAAACCATTGCTCAAAAATACTTTATCAATTCAGATTCAGTTAACTTCACAAAAACTCGGCTCAAATCTGGCTGTTCAGCTTTAATGAATTCCTCAGATAGACCCCAAACCAGGTTAAACAAAGATAAAACAGCAAAATGCAGAAAAGGAAAAAATGAAACCTGCGCAAGCTGCTGCAACAGGATCGAGAGTTATGAGCTTATTGCAGCAGATTTTTTTTTGCGCGATGCAAACTGACCCAGGCGACCAGAATTATTGAACATTCTCCTTAGCTAGAGTGCAGTAACTCAGATGATCTTCCCAAGTATTGAACGCTGAAGATGGCTCCGTCACCTTCCCTTTCTGCAATCCCCTAGCTGAGAATCCTTCTTGCCTCGCTCTTCCGTTACCTCTTTCGCCAATCGCTGCCCAGATTTTTCAGTCTATCTCCCTTTCTCTCGAAGCTGCGTTTTATGTTCAAAGCCTAGCCGTCACCTCTAGTTTTCTTTTTCAGGTTCTTTCTTGCTCTTTCCTCAGCCCCAAAACCCTTAGTTTCTTTGCTGCCCTCTTTTAGCTTTCCCCGTAAATTCAACCTCTCGTGGTTTTCCTTCGCTCAGCCTCCCTCTCTCGTTTTTCTCCTTTCCCCCAACCGTAGCTCTCTGCCCTTTCTCCAATCCGTCTGCCTCTGTTTTCCTGGTCTCTTCCTACCTAGCCTCACGAAAACCTCTCCTGTTCACCTCTCCTCTCTTGCTATCTCCTTTCTCTGTTCTGTTTTCCCTTTTTGCCGCCGCCCCCCACAAAACCGAGCTCCCTCTGTTTTGTTTTTCTAAATTTTCCAAGCCCAAACCTCAGGTCTCTCTTTCAATTTTTCTCTCGCTGTCCCCCTCTCTCCGTATCTCCCTGTTTTTGTTTTTTGCTGCTTGTTCCTGCTAAAACCCCCTCCTTTGCGGCTCCCCTTTTCTTTCCTTTTATATGAGGCACTCAACCCTAAAACAATCTCCCCATATTTGCAGCCAAAGGGGCTGCCCAGCCCTTTGTTTGCAAGCTGCGGCAACACGCAGCTTGCATGCCGCGTTTCACTCTTTTTCTTTTTTTTTTCTTTTTTTTCAACTAATCAAATAATTAAACAAAATTGATAATAATAATAACAAAAACAGATTAAATAAATAAACTAGAAACGACAAAATGCAACTTTCCATTTTTCCCTTTTTCATTTTCCATTTTCCATTTTTCATTGTTTTTCTTCTTTTTCCTTTTTTTTTCAAAATAACTTAACAAAAATAAGTAAGATGCTAAAAGATTGATTTTGAAAGACATAAAACATATTTTTTGGAACACTTTTCTTTTTCCTTTGAGAAATTCTAGCTAAAATGGCTAAAACAACTAAAACTAAAAGTAAATAAAACTAAATGTGACAAACAAAAATAGAACAAATAAAAACGAATAGTAAATAAATAAATAAATAAATAATAAAACACCAAAAATTTGGTGTCTACAAGGCCATCATAGAAAGATGGAACATTTGCTACAACTAATAGCAAGAGGAGAACTTCATTTGCAGCTTCACAACCAACTCCAATTGTGACCAACTACTGCAGCCAATTCCACTGGCAATTCCTATTTAGAAACTTCTGTGAGCATCAATACATCAGTTAATAATGAGTCACACATTGTCAGCAGCAGCTTTAGCTTGAGGTTTTAAGTAGTTAAACCACCCTTGTCATATATTGTTCTTTTGTAGCTGCTAAAATATTACTGATATTCTTTTATATATGTTGAGGACTTCATTACTTTTGTCACTGCTTGTTTTGCTGAAACTTTGTAGCAACTTTTGGTTTTGTAAACCATGTATGGGTTTAGTACCCATACATGGTCTTTTGCATGGCATTTGAATTCCAAACAGAAGTGTAAATTCAGTAAACATATATGGTTCTGGTCTTTGGAGTAAAGTTCAATATGCAATGTGTTAATTTTTGAACTTTTTTTGTAAACATGATTTTCTGGTATTGTCTTAGTAAGATCACAATAGACAAGGTCTTGCGTATCTTTCAACTATAAGTTCAACAAACAGCAATAGGAACATCACTCCAACAATATTTCATCATCATCATTATACTGCACTAGTCTCATTAAACAGATAGTCTTTACAATTTGAACAAACAAATAAATTGCTAGGAATACAAGGTCAAGTATGATCAACTTTGTCACTATGGAGTGTGATTGTTCAACTCTACCAGTCCGGACTTGTTCTTCCCTTTGCATTGATGAATGTTTTCATTCTCTTTGACTGCTCACCCTTCCTCTTCAGAACCTTCATACCATTTAAAGAATTTGCAATTTGTGCAGCAAAAGTACAGCTTGTGTGGATTTCGTTCACTCTTAGAAATCTTAATGGTTGCCTTGCAATTACATAGACAATATCTATTTCTAATTGTAAATGATGTAGGTGAATTCCAGAATTCACATCTACTGCTTGAACTGGTCATTTGTGTATGTGTTTGTTGCTACTGCAGCTACTTAGTTCGTTTGTTGCTGTTACTAAAAAGCTCATCCAACACCAAGCACTTCAATTGCATCTCTTGCTGCTGCATTTTGCTCTTATAAACAGTCTTGTGAACTGACCATTGCATATGGACGTTACAAATGCTGACCAGAAGGAGCTGTTGGCTTCCATGTGTGAAATTGATGTTTAGACCTTCCTTCAAGCATTAGTTTCACTTATACCTCTTGAAGTTTCATTCTTGTTAAATTCCCTGGTTATTCTTCATATCATATTAGTTCACTAATGCAAAACAATGAGGGCATTTGTGGAATATAGTTGTTTCTTTCTCCAGCTCCCCATTTTTAATTGTTTGTATTTTTTAATTGGGTTAGAATTGAGACTGCCTATTTAGTTTTAGGGGAAACTTGTGATATTTTGGAAACTTTAGGGGAGGCAAGTGAGACTGTCAGAAATCTCAGGAGAGGTTTCTGAAATTACCCCTTGAAAATATGAATCAAATTTTGAAATTGTTTTGACAAGAGAGTGGAATTTTAGGGATTGATATGATGTTTCTCTTGGAAATTTGGAAAGTTGTGAGGGAATAATTTGACAGTTCAATCAGCTGCAATTTTTACAATCACAAAATTCAAGAAATTTGAATTTCAAATAATAACTGCCTAAACTACACCAGTTGACCTATAACTACAAGGATAACCTGCTAACATTGCAAAATTGTTAGTTTGTAGCAAGCATACATAATAGATCATTTAACATTGCAAAATTGATTTTCAATAATGGGTTTCATAAATATATCAGCTAATTAAAATGAGTATCAATAAATTTAATAGAGACATAATTTTTTGGTACATGATTACGAACTAGGAGAATAACACCGCGCGATGCGCGGTGTAATTTTCAATCTTGCCCATAAATGCCCAATTATTCAAATTCAAATATTAAATATAAAAAAAATTATTAGATGCCTCTCCTCTTATTGCATGGATGAAATGGAAGATTTCATCTGTTGCAATGGAAAATAATAGGTACAAAGCTTTCTACAATGCTAAAAAGTTTCGTTGTTTCAGCAGCTTTTTTAACTATGAATTTAAAACTGTCTTGATCCCATTTATATTCAGATAAACATATGAGCAAATTAAATCCTACCATATGCCAGAAAGTGCAGTAGACTGCTCCAAATCGTTTTCTTTCTAAAGATCTCAACACAAGGCCAACATGTCAGATGATAGAAGATGCTCAACACAAGTTTAAGTGAGTGCACACCTACATGCAATAGGCAATAAGTGAGTGAATGCATGTTAAGTGGAGGTCATGACAGGATCTTAGATTAATTAGACAAGTGACTGCAGAACCTACAAGCACAGGAGCCCCCTGGTCATAAACAAATTTAATAAGTAATTAGATGTTAATTAGTCATACTTCTTTTCCATTTGATGTTCTAACCACCCTCATAGATACACTAACTGCCAAGATCTAGAAAAAGAATGACCTCTCAGGTATAGAATGGTGGGAAAAAATCACATTTACCAATTGCCCATGCATGCTCTTGTTTGGTTGCGTATAAGAAATTAACTACAGAGAAGATGCGGCCATATCGAAATCACTAAAATAATAAGGTTGTACACATTTTTTATATTAAATAAATTGACTAATCAGTATTCATATGATTGATAGAGCATTTAGAAGTATCAGAAATGAAAAACGGTTGAAGGAAACAAGAGGTTTATATTTTGAGAAGGGATCATTAAACGAGGGACGTTTTTTTTTTCCTAAAAACAACTGTAACAATGAGAATGAATGTACTAAATCTGCATTTTTTTTGCTGAAAAAGTCCCAGATGATACCTACAAAAAATAATCGAACTAATATCTAAACTAAGATTTATCTAAACTAAGATTGAGCACAAAATTAATGTACATTCAGAAAGTTACAAATAAAAGATCAAACAGCCAATAAATTCTTCTGATGTCTTAGACGTGTGATAATGCTTCCTGTTTAGCTGAAGGCATTTTCTTCAAAGCTAGTTGTGCAGCATCCTTAAGCTGCAATTTTTTAGTAGGTAAATCATTAGAAAATAAAATGATGGTTGGCAGTTCCATAACAGTAACATTAAAATGACATACACTCAAATTTGCCTTAACATGATTCCACAACGGAGGTAAGTCAGCAGAGACTTTTTGCACAGAAAGCTCTGGAGGCTTTGCATTCTTGAAAAAGGAATGTTTCAATAGTTTCTCTGCAGTTAGCCTCTTTGTCAAGTCTTTCACCAAGCACATTGCAACCATTTCTTTAAAACACTGTTCGAAATTGAGGAAATGCTTTAGCAATAAAAAACATAAGAATGAGGAAATGCCGAAATAGAAACAAACAGCTAGAATATGGATCTAACTTGGTGTCCTAGAGAAAGTTTATATCTAAGTAGAAACAAACAGATAGAATATTGATCCAGTTTGGTGTGCTAGAAAATGTTTATATCTAAGCACAGTAGCCAACTATTAGAAGAAAAAGGACATGCCTTGGGGAACTTTTTATCGCGGTCATAATCAAGTCCAGGAGGCGCATTTTGTATGGTCATCAAAGGAACCTACCAAAACGAGGAAGTTCCATTAAGTGCACAACTACAGTTCAAGAACATGTTGCATCAAGTTCATTATTGTTATCTGGTGTTGTTGCATATAACGTCCATACCTTCATTGGGGGATATTTCGAGAATGGTGCATGACCATGAGCCAACTCCAGTGTGGTGGATTCCAAATGAGCAGATATCAGCCCTGATACAAAGAAAAATCACCATTTCTTTCACAAAACTATGAAACCAAATTATGCACAAAGGCCATTTTAGTGTTTCTGGAATTCATTAGACACAATGTTTACTTAATTTCTCTTCTTTCTTTCAGGTTTTCCCTTAGCTCTAATTTGCTGCTCATGACAAGCTCTAGGTTGCAAACTTAAAAGGAACATATACTAACAACTTTCTAATTCAACTAAAATATATTAGTCACACTACTTCCCACTTAAGTGGCGAAAATTGGAGCATTCTATACGCAAAGACCATTCCCAGGGACTGATTTTCCATACACTCAGAGTTTCCTTTGCCACTGACTGTAAGCTCTCGTAAAACAAGTACAATTAATATATAATAAAAAGCTTAGCCATGCTTGTTTAACATATAAAAAGAGGTAAAAAATTTTACAAGAAGATGAGCACCACATTGTCCCCAGCTGGCATTTCTCGGCATAATGAAGCAACTATATCGGCATAATCATTAATATCTAGCCTCATCAACTTCACTGCATTCATAAGAAAAGATCTGACTTTAGTTGAGCAGTTCTTTAATACTCTCTCCTAACCAAGAGGAAACGGGTGAAGTAATCTGAGGCAAACAATAAAGGTAATGGAGTAATAATAAAACAAGAACAAGAATAAATGAAACAGAGATCTATATAAGGAAGGGTACCTGGTTTTCCTTTTGCACACTAGCTAGAATCGGCTTTAAAAGACCCAATGGGATGTCATCACTCTCATCTAAAAGCCAAGTCATAATATCTTCCATGTATGAGAATACAGCTTGTGGGTGGTTGAACCTTGTATTAGACATTCAAACACAGAACAACAATCAGCACATGACAATTGAATGTGTTGACTTCCATGAGACGGGTGCAAGATTAGCAAATGAATACCTCTAATTTGTTTAATTTGGTACAACTTTCTAAATTACTCCGTTAGGCTAGTTGCATTGCATACCATGAGTTGATCACTCAACAACAAATAATAAAGGCTTGCCATGAGTCGAGCAAAATTTTCAATTTCATTGCTGCTAAATGAGGAGTTCACGAAGTTGAAAGCAGATCATATTTGCAGGAAAGAAGGTTGAACATAATGGGAATGCTATTACAAGTTCGAATTCAATGCTATTACAAGTTCGAATTCAAGATAACCTTAATTGTTAGTATTAGAGTTAATTTAAAGAAGCAAACAAATATCAATTACTACAAGACCCAAAGAGAAAAGGCAGTTAATCAAAATGTCTTGACAATAAAAATACATATTAAAAATTAGCTGTAACATCTTAGCCTTACTTAATGGTACTTAGAAGGACTTCGAAGATTTTAGTGACCAATGAGTCGCAGCCTATGTCCAGCAAGATGATGCAGCATTTGACCTTCGCAACGATTTCAAGAATGTGCAAAGCTTTAGCATAGCAGCGACCAGAGAAAAGCGACAACTTCTTGAATGCAGCTAAAGTGAACCGAAAAATATCTTGTACAGCATGCAAATGAAAAGGCTGAGAACTGGCTCTAAACAAGTATACAACAGGAAGCAGACAAACAAATACAGAAAAGAGTAAATACTGTTGTAGGTGTTCAGCTTACCTTCATTCTTTCATTCTCATAAGGTTGATGCGGAGAACTAATCCTTAACACCTCACAGATGCAAGACATAACTGAAATCCTGACATCTGTATTAGGATGTCTAAGCAGCCTATCAGAGATCAAAGCCATCATCGAAGGCAAGAGCCCATCTTGAATCAAACTGGAAGGATCTTAACCGAAAAAATAAATTAAAGAAAATCGCACAACCTGAAAAGTTGTCCTTCTCGTGGACTTTCAATCCATTGTCCTCAATCTATGAGAAGCAAAATGTGATTGTGAGTAACTGCAAATTCAAGAAAATAAAGAAAGAAACAAAAACTAAACCCAAAAACATCAAAGTGCCTTCTTTGTTTTCTTCTTTTTGTTGATTAACAAAGAAGAAAGAAAGCGTGTAGATGAATGATAGATTCGGTCATCGTTTGAGAGAGAGGGAGAGCAAGAGAGGAAGAGTGTTCGTCTGAGCTCTGAGGGAGACCGAGACGGAGAAAGTGAGATGAAAACAGTGGTAAATATCTGTCATAGGACACTTTTTTTTTTGAAGGAACAATGGAATCCAAAGTAAACTCACGTGAGGAGCACAGATTTTGGACTAACACTCTCTAGCCAATAACCATTGACCACATCACCACCACAAGCACCTCTTTTGAGATATGGCATTCCCCCTTTTATATATATGTTAATTAATTAACAAAAGAGTAATTCTTAATTGTTCTCAACGAAGGCAGAGAAAAGGATTGAATTAGAAAAATCATAGTGGCCTTGGATGAGGGAGATAGCTATAAGATGGGTTGGTACTTTTCAACTTTGCCAACAATAGAAGAATCGAAGCTCGGGCCTTGGGTTTTGCCAGGGGATTTTTCTATAGAAAAAGGAGAGGAAGAGGAAGAGTGGGAGGCAGAGTTTCTTGTCGATTTTGGCACTGAAAAATAATAGATAGAAACATGAAATAAACAAATAAACAGGGTAAAGAAAATATAGGGAAAAAAAGTAGTTAAGCAAAGCAAACAAAAGAAAGAATTACAAGAGATGAGGAAAAACCGCGGAAGACCCTATACAAAGTGGTTTATGAAGGGAATGAAAGCAAAGTTCCAATTTTTGGACTTGCAATACCACAAACAATAAACAGATTAGATAGCCCAAAAATATCTTTTAAACGAAAAAATCATAAAAGAACTTTCTCAAATTTGTTAAATGCATTCTGATACTTTTTAGTTGCGAAAAAAAATTAAGATTCTTTCCAATTTTTATTTTTTTTAAAAGATAACCAAATAGAATGCACGTTATTAAAGGGGAAAATTTTACAGAATCTGATGTTGGAAGAAATTTCCAATTTTTTGCACCTACAACATATATATACAAATTAATATACAAAAATTAGACTACTAAACCCCACAAAAAATCCAAAAGGTTAGAGAAGTACTAAGCAAGAAGAAGAAATTACAATGCAAAAAAATCATGTGTCGTGCACAACATCCTTTCACGACCATTTTACATGACTCAATTAGGCTGAAATTCCATGTTTTTCTTTTAAGCTGCTTATTTTTCTTCTCATCTTCTACTTTTGATCAGGAGAAAGAATTTAAAAAATTTACAATAAAAAATGCATAGCAAACTTTACCACGATAGCTAGCTAGCTTATTTACCACAATCACAGGCATAGTAGTAGAAGATAAAGACAAGCAAATCACTGAGCTTTCTCCTTAATGCTTCCTAATTCTCCCCCTTCAGTTAGAAAATTACACAAAATACTTGCATGCATAACCAATAATAAAACAAAATGTTTCCATAGTTTACAATCAATGCCAAAGTAATGCAATAGTTTCATTAGAAATGATTTGACCTTTTTTATTTGATAAAAACTCAAGACTATGATTCTTTGCGAGCCTTAGCTCATTTTATTCTTAAGCACATTTATTTTGTTATAGCTATGTCACCTTAAGTTGAATCACAATTTTCATTCTCAAGGTGAATTGTGAAAAATCTTTTGCAAATTAAAAGAAAGTCACCACCAGAAAAAATAACAATACCTCACCATGTAAAGTGCAAATGAGTGAAACTCTTTTATTACCAGAAGTACTAAAAGCATATTAAAGAAAATAGTAGAAGAAAAATGCTTAAATCCAAACAACACTTCTGCCTCATAGAAAGAGAAAATTCCACCATTCATTTCACAAGCACAAAATGAGATTTATCATTAATTTTTTGAAGTCAAGCATCCCATGAAATTATCATCAAAAGTCAAGTCCCTCTAGGCTGTAAACAATTCCAGTCAACAACTTATATATTGGAAGGTTTACAATTTGAGAGAAACCTATGACGGACAAAAAATCTCACTTCTAGTTTTTAAAAAGGGATTAAAGATTAAAAAAAATAAAGCAAGATTTGCCCCAGTGGAATGAACCACTGATTATTTGCAAGCATTATTTATTGTCTTCATTCAAATGAATTCATTGAAATTAACAGATATGGAACTTGGCAAACAAAAATCGAACACCCAAGTATTAGCAAATACATGAATGTCAATGGTTTTAATAATCAGTGCACAAGTTGAGACTTGAAAATTTAGAAGAAGTAGAGTCCTATTTCGTATCACTTAGAACATATTTAACATAATACCAAAAGCATATAATTAAATACAAATTCCTGATAATACATAGCTGCACTGGACAAACAAAACACATACATATTGTAAAAGGCCCACAATTTCTTGATAACTATTAAAGAACAGAAAGTATGACAGAAAGTACCTTAACTAACTGCTGAATGTTAGATAACAAATCATAATATTCATCGGCTCAGTATAGAGAACCTGACAATACATATTGAATTAGGTAAATTGGAAAAAAGAGATTAAGAAAAGGTAAAATCAACTATTGAATGTGTGTGATAAATGAGGTGGAAAGAAAAGCCATCTTAAAAGGTAATAATACATATTAGTGTATAACACATATTTTGTTATAGCTATGTCACCTTAAGTTGAATCACAATATCATTACCTGTACAACCTGTAGGAAATTATGTATCACCTTAATGGCCTCCAAAACTTTTGAGAACTCCAACTTATCTTCATTCTTCACTGAGGTCAGGCACAAGACCGATGTAGTTTTCTTATGAACAATCTGCGAGAGAGTGTCAATTACATCAGTCCTGGCTACAATAAAAGCGTCCAAAAAGGCTCCACAAAGAAGGAAACTTACCACTCCCAATCGCGATTTTCCCTTCACAATACAATAGGGAATTTCCATCTTCCTGCACAAAGCAGGAAGCCAAACAACCAACTCGATTGGTTCCACATCGTGAGCAACAATTGTGCCTTGTTCAGCAGAAAATAATTTCTATGAGCCACAGCTTGTACTACCAAGAGTGAGACACTACAGAAAACGAACAAAATATAGAACAAAAGTACGATAAAGACCTGCTCAACAAGGCACGTCACATGCTGTAAACTGTATTTGACAACGATTGGCTTCTTAGCATCAGAAGCTTTCCCTTTAGCCTCAGCTTGAGCTGTCTTGAGAAGACGCTCTTTTTTGGCTGCCTTGTCCTCAGGCCTGTACTTGAGAAGCATCTTGAATAGATTTGTTGCTGCATATCAATGGAAGCATCAGAAAATACATACATTGGCAAGAGAAAAAATGAAGCAGTGAAATGGCAACCCCGAAAGGAAACAGGATATCTCCTTGACTGGTATTATTAAGATAGGGACAAATTTAGAGACTCCCTTAAATCTACCACAGCAAATTATTAGCTTTTACCAATTTCATGACAACAGATAGAGCGACACATTACGACTCAGTTTCTAGTCATCCAAGAGATTATAGGGGAAGACGATGTACAATTACCATGTACAAATATTATGATCCGAGCAACCTCAATTTCTTTCTATTTACCACATCTGGCATATCCAGTTGGCTAAGAACCATAAAAGAATGATTTTTAAATTTACATAAAGATTTCATTTCCTATTTAGTTACAGCAACACCGTTTGCCCTGCTCAACCATGGGATCCTATTCTACGCAATCATCAGAGAGAAAGGGGGGGAATAAGAATGAGTAAGCATTTGAAGTATGATTACAAGTGCAATAGGTGATCAATATGCGAGAAAGCACAGATTTATGTCAAGAAAATAACTGGATTTTTCTTTACAGCAGTCAAATACCAGACCAGGGTTGTCAAGATGGTGCAATCAAGGTGAACAACTTAGAGTCCCGATAAAAATCATCGTATAACATTAAGAAAAAGGGGAAACAGCATAATAAATAAAAAGCGAGTGAGGGAGAGGCGACCAAGATTTTTGTCGAGTCTTGGAGAACTGGTTGAGCGTCGGAGGAACCTTCAAGCACTGCCTGAGGATCCTCTTCTTCCTCTGGATCCGGACATTGAGAGGCCATTTGATGAACCTGGTGAGATCCTTCTTCGGTGGGAGGGCTCCTCGAATTCCGAACTGCTTCGGACGCTTCTCGAACAGAGGATTCGCCACCTTCTCGATTTTCCTCCTCGCCACTGCAGCTGGAGCCCTCGCACCTCTCTTTGGAGCCTTCAAAACAAAAAAAAAGCATCCATCAATGACAACACAAAGAACTCAAAATGTCAGAGATATGGCGTTTTTTTCAAAACCAAACGAAAGATTGAAAATTAGAATGCAGCATCTGCATATATGTGTATCAGTAACAATCATCATCGAGAAGACAGAAATAACTTGGTGGTGAAGAGCAGCCTTACCATTTCGTTGCCTGAGGGGTTTGGAGAAACAACGGCGCGACGTCAAAAAGCCTAGGGCTTAGTTTAGGAGTTTAGGTCTTGTTAGAATAGAATTAGAATTAGACGTTATCAGTTAGTCAGTTAGAAGGAAAAACAGAGAAACAATGAAAGAGGAAAAATGAAAACAAGTTGGACGAACACTCTCCAACCAAGATGTGAGACATAGGAATCATCTGCATTTTTCTGTTTTGGTCCCATGGGTAAAGGAAGAAAGAAGAAAGGGAAAAAAAAAAGAAATGAAAAGGTCAGCTTTCAAAGAAGGAAAAAATGGAGAAGTGGAGGTGGTTGGATGTAGTTTTTCATTTCTGAATGATAATGATCAGGGTGACGAAAAAGAAAGAAAGTGAAAACAGAGGAAGAAAGGGAGTAATGGAGGCGGTGATGATGAAGAAATGGAGAGGGGAAAGTGGAGAGTGGGAGATGACTTGTGACGGTGATCTGCAAATCAAATCAGGGGAGAGGAGGAAAATTTTTTGTCCACTACTTCTCCCAAATTCTAACCAGTCAATCAATCAAGTCTGCGGTGTAAAAGGCCAAAAAAAGTAGCCTGCAGAGCAAATGGTGAACAGTAACAGCTTCGTGGGAATAAAAAATTTGGACGAACACTCTTTAGCCAATCACAATTGGCCACATCACCAACACAAGCACTCAATTCGGCCATTGCATTCGCTCTTTTATACATATGTATAATTATACATATGTATAATAAAATTATGTCTAATTTCTGTATGCTTTTACACGTAAGTGTTGAATAGGATTTTTAGTGATATTTATCACACTAGAATTGTCACATTTCAAAGGTGCATGAGGACAATATAAACCATAATCATGTGAAGTTTGCTTCGAACTTGTGCAAAACAACTACTTAACACTATATATTCAACTTTAGCAGTAGATAAAGAAAGTCACAGAATTTTGCTTCTTACTAACACATGAAACTAAGCAATGTCTTAGAAAATGACATGCACTACTAGTACTCTTCCTATCAACTTTGCCGTCTATAGAATCAATATTAGAATAATCGATAAGATTAAAACAATAAGTTCTAAGAAACTACAAATCTAAATCCAAGGCATCTTTAAGATACTTAAATATTCGCTTGACAGCAATCATATGAGTCTCTTTAAAACATGCTTGAAACTGTGAACGTAGATAAATTGTAAACATGATATTAGGATGACTAGTAGTTAAATACTATAAGAAAAATTGCACCAATCATTTCTCATACATTGATGATGATAAATTTTAGTCTCTACAAAATAAAATAAAAAACTCATTTTTTGTCCCTAATCGGCTATTAATCAAATTTTGATAGGAATAAGTCATGGAATACGATGTGGTCATTATTTAAATAGATGATTAGTGGTTGTGAAAATCTTGAATTCATTCAAAATGACTTGAAAAACTATTTATAATCTAAAAAACCATTGTTATGATGTAAGGTGATATGAAAAGAGTTTTAGAGTACTTGCAAAAGATGCAGTTAAAAGATCCAAATTTTTACTATGTCATTCAAATAGATGAAGATGATTTGATAACTAATACATTTTGGACTGATGCAAAGATGAGAACAAATTTTGTTCATTTTGGTGCTATGAGTTGTTTTGACACAGCTTACAAAAAATATAAAGGTGGTGGGTCCATTGCATTATTTGTCAGTGAAAATCATCGCAAACAAACTACAATGTTTGGAGCTGCTTTATTGTAGTGATGAGATAATTGGAACATTTACATGGTTGTTTCACATATTTGCCAAGTCTATAACGGGGAAACTACAAAGAATTATTCTTATAAATCAAGATGGAAGGATGGCATTAGCATTAGCTGCCAGCAGTTGACAACATATCACTGCTTATTTATGTGACATATCTATGAATATACAGTAACTTATTTAGCTGATATTTTTTCATGCTTTTGAGAATTTTGTTGATGATTTTAGCCGTTGCATATATACCTATGAAGAGATTTTTTTTTTTTTTTGTGGGATGGAGTGGAATGTTCAAGAGATATGGTTTGGAAGATTACAAGTGATTTTAGAAAATACTTAATAGAAGAGACAACTGGGCTTTGATACCTAGGAGAGAAATCTTCTGTGCTGATATGACAACGACCAAACGAAGTGATTGTAAAGATGTATGTAAGTTATGAACCTGACTAACTTGAATGTTTTGAATACTTTGAGGACTGTTGCATGATAGTTACCATGATGAATCTGTAATAGACTTCAGAGGTAGTCAAAGTACACCGATTGATACACACACACATGAAGTTATGAAAATTTAAGGAAGAATTATGCAAAGGGATTGATTGTAAACAAAAAATTGATAATGAATCAAGAAATCAAGTGATTTATAAAGTTACACCATATGGTAAGCTTTCTGATTATCTTATAACTTTTGGTTGTTTCAAAACTCCATATCATGTAGCTGTAAAAAATTTGAAAATGCCAGATTTTTGAATTTTCATGCATTAAAGATATTGATGACTTTGGATTTTTAAACTATACCTGATGCACGCATATTGAAAAGGTGGACAAAGGCAACTAAAATGGGAAATATAAGAGTTTCTACTGAAAACAGTCAGGGAATATCGTCAAAGGTAAGAATCAATTTCTATTATAAAGAGTTATCCTATTTATACTTACAACTGAAGACAAAGCTTCTAAGAGTGAAGAAGCTTTAAAATTGCTAAAGATGAATATTTAAAAAATGTCAAAAGAAATGGATACATGTTGTCAAGGGGAAAAGAAAATGAAAGAAGCTTGTTCTGAAGAAAACAAAAGTGTGAAATGTGGGTTTATTATTTCCTTCTATTCATATTATGAATTGCTAAATTTCATTCCTAGGTTAGGATGTAAAAACTTTACTTTGTTGCATGAAATGAATTCAATTAATTGGATGTATACTTTTGCAACCTATTTAGCATTTTCTTATTACACAATTGTAATTAATTAATAATTGATTATGATTATCTGAGGTGTTAAATGATGTACCGTAAGTAGAAGTTTAATATTATTTTGTAAAATCACTAATTAATCCATGGTTGTGGACTCACATAGTAAGGGCATGCCATGTAATTTCATAATACCTGATGGCTCTACAATTAGAATTATATCACGAAAGCAGTTTTAAAGTTTCTGTAGACATGGTGGGTATGCTGGTAGATGTGGGTACCAAGTCCATTAAGATATTAGACCATTGATTAATTAGGCCAATGCTTAGTGAGACAATTCAAAATCTTAAAGGTTTTGTCTTATTATTTTCATAATCATTTGTTTTATGCTTTTTAATATAGTTTTATTTACTCGCAACTATGAAATTTTATATAATAAAGGAGTCATTAAAGTTCAGTAAATTAATTAACCTTCCTGCAAAATAGACAATCGAACCAACCCTGTGCACTTGCAGCAGAGTTGTGCATAGCAATAGGAGTATCAAAAATCCACACCAAATCCACAAAATCAAATATTTAGACACTCATGAGTATTGCTCATTGTTTATATAAATGTGTACCTTAGTAAATCAAATTTGCACATTTAAGAATGAAAAGACAAAGATTACATGTGGCTAATCCGCTCCTTAAAATCATTTGAGGCCCTAGTACGGATTAAAGACCTCTGTAATTATCAATGATAATTGCACTGAGTAGTGTAAGAAGTAGATCATAAATGTAAACACGAAAACAATAATGAAAAAACCATACAAACGGTCCTCCACATTTGTGTTTTGTAGCTTTTTAGTCTCTCACTTTTAAAGTTACACTTTGGTCCCTTACTTATGAGTAGAAGTGTCAAATAGGTTACTTGGGCAGGTTTGGGTTGGGTAAAATAGGTAATGGGTATAAGTGAGTCAACCCATTTATATCTATTTAATTAGATGGGTATAAATGGGTAAGTTAAAAAATGAATTGGGTAACTCAATTACCATTTATAACCCATTTATTTTAACTTTTGTAAACTCATTTAAATTAATTTTTGCAAACTAAATTATCAATTTATACCGCCCTTTGCACCCATTATTAGTTTTAAATATTTACTTATAATGTTCAATAAGCCTAATTATCAATTTTTTTCCTATCCGTACTTTATGTCGCAAAATTACATGTTATTTAATAATTGAATAATAAAAATATAAAATTTTGAACTAAATGCTATAAAAGTTAACATAAAAACTTAATCTAAAAATTTTGAACCCCTAACATTTTTTTCATGTATAAATTTAAAATTTCATTTTGGAAAGATAGGAGAAGAGGTTAAAACTTATCATAAATTGGAAATGCTGAAAAAGGTGCAAGTTAACAAACAAAGAGAAAATAAAATGATAAAATAAAACCAACAAATAATAATAATAATGAAACAAAAGTAGTTAACATCATGACAAAATGAAAAATCTGAAAAAAAAAAAATAGGTGGGGGAAGAGAGGAGACTTGGAGAAAGACAATTTTAAATGAGTTAATTGGGTTTGATGGGTTATCCAATAATACCCATTTAATAAATGGATATTATTGGGTAACCCATTTATACCCATATGCAAAAATTTAAGATACCTATACACATCTATTCATGGGCGGGTATGGGTAAATTTAATTAAATGGGTTGATTTGCCACCTATACTTATGAGGTTATATACTTTTTTAGTTCCTTATTTTTGCAATGGTGTTTTTTGTCCCTTCAAACATCCAAAATGCACCAGTTTCATCCCTGTTCTCATTTTCATCTTCATCTTCACTTTTAATTCTAAGTTTGAACTAAATTGAACCAAAGCTAAAAAAAAAAAAAGCTATTCTTAAGGTACCAAAATTTGTTTTCCGAATTCTAGAGTATTATTGTAAAATTGAAAGTTTCCAAACTCAATTGATTTTCTTTTTCTCTAAGATAAATATTAGATTTAATATTTAAAATTTTATTTGAGATGTTTTCAGGGTCGAATGGAAATGTTTTCTTCATAATAACATATTATGATTGAATATCAAGATTTTTGTAAATTATATTTTTTATTTTAATATATCATAGTTCTTGTCAAAATCATGTTGCACTTTGTTTAATAAAATTTTCATTTAAAATAACTAGCACCAATATGCCAAAATACTGTGATCATACATGTAAAATCATAAAAATGTTATTTGAAACTAATTGCAGTAGGAAACTGTCTGTCTTAGTTTAAGTGCTACATGATTTAGAGAAAAAATTGTATCATATTAAAAAATAGAAAATAATTTATAAAACTCTAAAAATTTGCTCACAATACATTATTATGAAGAAAATATTTTTGGTTAGACCTTGAAAACACCTTACATAAAATTATAAACTTATTTTGAATATCATTGAAAAATGATCTAGCTGAGTTTGGAAATTTTCAATTTTTAATAATACTCTAGAATTTAGAGAATGAATTTTGATCCTTAAGCATGGATTTTGTTTGAATTGTGGTTCAATTTAGTTCAAAATTAGAAATAAAAATTGAAAATATAGCTAGAAATGAGAATTGGGATCAAAATGACATATTTTGGATATAGGAAGGATTAAAAAAATTACCATCGTAAAAGTGAGAGACTAAAAAAATATGAAACCTCGCAGGTGGGGAATCAAATATAGATCATTTTGTAAGGGACTAAGAAACTACAAAATCCAGATGTGAGGGACTATTTTTAAAGTTTTCTCAACAATAAATGTAAATACTAACGCAATCATATATGAAAAAATACAATAAATTTTTAGACACAAATTTTAAGAAATGAAAAAATTTTGTTATATTAATATCTATATTCATTGTTTTACCGTTTGTATTTGTTTTGGTAATATCTACACAACCTCGTGCGCAGAGTGACAGTTGTAGCAACACTGACATCCCCACAAATTGGTCGAACAAGTGAAAGAGGGATTCGGGGCATGAACAGTGAATAGCGAAACTATTCGGATCGATTTTGTGCATTTTGTATATGATGTAACTCAATTTATACACAATACAACTCATTTTGCACAATGTATAATTATAAAATAAAATTTTGTGGGATTTACACATGATGTGAAAAATAATGTACAAAATAAAATCTGAACCTTATACATTTTTTTTTTAAGCTAAATCTTGGCTATCAATGTGGCTTTGCTTATATTCATGTAGATGCTTTGCATCCGTTAATCTGATGGTGGTTTAATTTTCATTGATTTTCCGTGACTCTGTTGAATCACTTCTATTATAAGCTATATTAAAAATAGGAGTAGAAGTAGACGTAGAAAGAGGCGGCAATAGTAAAAAAAAAAAAGGGCAAAAAACCGCGGTGGTTCTCAAACCTTCAACTTTGCACACTTTTGGTTCTCCAACTAATAAGTGTGTAAATGTAGTCCTTCAATTAATAAAAATGTGTAGTCATAGTCCTTCCGTCTAATTTGATTGTTAAGATAGACGGGAAAATACAAAAATGATACAAAAAATAAAGGGATTATTTCAGAAACCTCCCTTAAGGTTTTTAACAATTTCATTTAGCTTCCTTGATATTTTAAAAATTACACATACCTCCCTTATCGTTTAAAATGACAATACTACCCTTGAATATTTAATAAAATTTCCTTGTTTGGTATGTTTATATTTAGAATGACTTTTAAAATTATTTATTATTCTTTTTCCTTCTTATTCCTTTTTTTTTTTTTTACTTTTTTTCCAATAAAACTGTAAAACTATCACTATTATCTCTAGTTTCTATTGCAATCAAATGTCCAATTAGTGATTTTTTTGATGAGTTAATTTATATGCAATCCAATGTTTTTGCTGATCATTATTTTCTATTTTTTGGTATTAAAATTAACAATAAATCAAAAGAAAATGGTCCAAAATCACTATTAAATTATGATAATCCAACTATTCGAAAAATTCATAAACGTGAAGTATTTCAACATTTTTTTTTCATCTTATAAATTTAAATCCGTAATAAAATACCATCAAAAGTATCCTATCCTAATGATAAAATTATTATTATTGCCGTTTATCAATAGTAGGTACGAATATGAAAAATTTGGCACGTTTTTCTTATAATTATACTAGATAATTTTATAGTTGTATAGGGAAGTAAATTAAAACTCATTGCACAAGGGTATTTTTGAAAATTCATTTAAAAATGTGACCAAATCAATATTATTTTAAGGTTTTGTTATTAAAACTATCAAATCAAGGGAAGTAGGTGTAATTTTCCAAACATTAGGGGAGCTAAGTGAAATTTTTAGAAACCTCTAGGGAGTTTTTTGTAATTATTCCAAAATAAATGTCATGTGAGCAATGTGTGATGTGTTTCCTGTCTGTCTTAATAGTCAAATTGGACAGAAAGATTACAACTACATATTTTTATTAATTAAACCTAATATATACGTACTTATTAATTGGAGGACTAAAAATGCATAAAATTGAAAGTTTGAGAACCACCCCATTTTTTGCCAAAAAAAAAAAAAAATCTTGGCTATCATCCTTGCGGTACCAAATCCAGTAAAAGAACATTTTTTGTGATGTGATGTATGTGAGATAAAAAGGTGATTGGGAAGATAAAAAGGTGATTGGGATTTGTGAGGATAAATTTTGCAAACCAAATTCTCTCTATCCAAACAAACTGGCATCAGTTGAGGTCAATTAATCCCGACTATAATGAGTTCGATTCTCGATTCATGTGCTGAATACTTAATGCTGGTCACCTTTGAGATTTCTTCGTGGGAAAGAAAGTAGACCGAGTTCCCATGTACGACCACTACGCTTTCTCTACCTGCGACTGCCTACATCTGCACAAAATGTCCTTTCAGAAACCAATCTTTTCGTCACGTCGTTATCTTCACTCTTCAGTGCTGACAGTACATAGCTTTTTGGGTAAAATTCACGCTACATAGCTTCAACTCTCTCTTGGATCCCTCCACTTGAGCAAAAGCAACCAAGTTTCTGCTGTTAATCCTTTCAACATCTTTTTTTTTTTCTTTCTTTTCCCTTGGAGAAGATATGTAATATGTATGGATCTGGGCTTTACGTTTTCAACATGGTTGTAGATTTGTGATCAGAAGCGATCATCTTCACTGAGGAATCTTTAGGTGAGTTTTCAGAGTTCAGATAGTTCTTTTGCACGTTTCTCTGTGGTATAAAGCTTGTTAACTTTGATTAATGGACCTGACCTCAATTCTTTGATATTTTTATTCTAGCTAGTAGAGTCGTTTTTATGTACTCATATGCATTGGGAGATGACTATATACTATGTAAATTCTTGCATGCATGTGCAAATAATTAGTATACAAGATGTGAGTGGTCTGTCAACGTATAACGATGAAGTTTTTAGGAAGACAAAGTCATATTTTGAAGACTGGAGAGCAGGGACACAGTTTCAAAGTAGTTTTTTAAAGGGAGGAAAAACTATAGCTTGTTTGGCAAACAAGTGTTTGACCACTTTTACATATTTTTTAATAACTTTATGTACAGTAATCTCAAAAAATTTCTTAAAATTTTTAAACTATACAATTCAAAATATCCAAAAATTTATCCGATTCAAAAATATTTCCTATAATTTCTACAGTAAATTACAATAAAATTTTAAATAAACACCCAAAAAACTCATTTACCAAAAGAAGCGATTTGCAAGGTTAAGGATTAGAATCTAAATATTTTCTTGAGTTAAAAATTCATAATGCAAATAGTAAGAATTTTATAATTCTTAGGGGAAAATTGAGACTTTTGCCTTCTTGGAGGGGCAACATGTGGAATTGGATTCTATATTTATTTTCCTCCATAACTTGTTCATCCATTCGTACCTCAGTTATCTGGGCAGACCATCAATTATATTTATTGAGTTGGTCATCGTACACAAGATCTGTTTGTAACATGTGGATATGTGTAGAAGCTGGAAGAATTGTGGTCAATCTTAAAATTACATGTTGAATGGCAAAATATTGTTCATTTAATTGCTTCTCCATATAACTTACACTAAGTATGTAGTAAAATTGCTCAACAGAAAAAGCAAAAGAAGAAAAGTGTAGTAATTCTTCAACATAGTTTGTGAATTTTATTTTTCCTAGGTAAATGGTGTCTTTTTTCACTACCTAAACTGAGAGGATCCTAATCCTGTCCACGTTAACAAATATTCTGACACAGTTTTGACCACATAAAGTTCAGGCATGTTTAGCTAAGTTAATATGGTTTAATTCCTCTTTGCACCCTTTAACTATACCAAAATTCTCTCTTTGATTCCTAAACTGTAAAATGAGACACTTTAGTCCATATACTATAAATTTTGTCCCATTTAATTAAAATCATTGAGGAAGCAGAACAGATTTTAGACTTAAGTGGATATACTTTAGGGACTATAATAGAAATAATTTTATATTTTAAGGACTAAAGGAGTATAAGTTATACACTTTAGGAATTAAAGTGGAACAAATTTTATAGTTGAAAGACTAAAGTGTCCCATTTTAAAGTTTAGGAACCAAAGCGAGAGTTTGGATATAGTTAAAGGGTGCAAAGTGAAATTAACCCAAGTATTTTACCAAAGTAAAAGCTATATATGCCTTGGTACTTTTGCTTTGGAGCCTAGTAATAGTGCAATACTTCCCAAATATTTAATAATCTCCACTATTTTTTTTTTTAGATTTATAAAATTTTCCCAACTTTGAACTTTGAAGAGTTCTCTCAATCGATAACGGGAGGTCAATAAACCCCTTATCCAACCATTCTACTCTGTTACATGTTTTTTGGAATTAGTGCTCAGCATTTTCTCACCTTTACTGGTTAACAGATAGTATACATCGCACTCCTTCAGTGTAAACAACTAAATATTTGATGGATATGAATCATTCATGAATTGCCTTCAAGTAAATGAATGATTGAGATAAATGTTCAGCTAAAAATTAGAAGTACCACAATTTGTTCAGGAGGGGGACAAGGATTCTTCAATTTTTGGTAGATTTGCCAAGCACACATACTTGGCTAGGCTTTGTCCGATAGTCAAACACAACTTGGATTGCATGCTGGGATTTAGCTTATTTGTTAGATATTGTGGCATAGATACACATATAAAAAATTTTGCATTAGGAGTTTTTTTGGCAATGTGTCCAGGGATCTGTTCCCTTCTTCCTGTGTTTGTGCATAGGGTGTGATACAAGGCTGTTATCATGTCATACTTGCAGCTTAGGGTCAGAGACAATACTCTCAGATGGCGGCTTATGCTTTCTCTGTTCTACCGTAATTCCTTAATTTGGTTACATGTCTGTTCACATATTTCTTACTATTTACTTGGACTGCTTTCAGTACAGCATATGCTTCTGGTGACAAATATATGGTTTTTGGTTTGTTTTACTCTTGTTCTGATTAAGTTTATTCAACCTGGCATTTACTCTGCTCTTGTTATTTGACATACTAAATATTTGTTACATTTCTGAGCAGGATAATACTGAGATTTGGGGATAAGATGTCGTTCCTCATTGATATTTTGAAACGAATTTTGGGTATTAAAGATGAAGAAAGGGACATCAATCAACAACAGAACCTGAACCAGAGACACTATGATTTTCAGAGACCTCTAGATAGTGACTCTTTTTCACGGTCGCGCGCTTCTTTGGCACAAACAACCGCTAACTCTAGAACCAATGAAGTCTACAATGCCAACAAATCAGGGTCAAACTTTAACGAACATTTGGTTCCAGGCAAGCTATCTAGAGACGAGGTTGGTAAGTCCATGACTAGCTCTACAGGTACTGGAATTGGTGATAAGAATCTGAGAGTTGTATCTCAATCTGCTTCACCTTCTTTTGTACTCTATGACAAGCAACCTTCCATTTCTGCCAAGCCTAGGGAAGTCCTGAAGAATCCAAATGAAATTACTCAGAACCGAAACGGTTTATTTTCTTCCAAAGGCACCATTCCTCAAACTTATGCCAATATTACAAGTGGGCAGAAATCGTCCTTTGGTATATCTTCAGCATCTTATAAATCGTTTCAGTCCTCCAAGCTGTCACCTTCTGAAGCTGGCACTGAGAAGCTCCACTCAACCGTCAAAACTGATTCACCATCATCTTATCCTTCGCTTGCAGACTCATGCTCTCAAAAACCCCCTCCCTTGTCAACAAAGCCAGTCCTGTCTTTGGCATCTACAAGCTCTACCAGCCCCCAGACAAAGACTAAATACATTTGGGTAGATAAGGGTGCGCCATCCACTTATGTATTTCCAGAGAACATTAGTGCTTTGATTGAGAAAGACATTGTACCAGGAGTCCTCAAAATGCCTTTGTCTATGTCAACATACATGGATTACTTTCAGGCTTTGTTGTATGCTGAGGACTGTCACCTTGAGGTAATGGAATTCGGCAGTTTTTCTACTATTTTTTGATCTAGCTGTAAATCCTGCTTCTTCCACATCCCATAAGCTTAGAGACTGAATATAGATATTCTGAAAAGATGGCTATTTAATACTTTTTCTGGTTTTGACTGTTGTTGCACTCCCTTCGGAATGAAATGCATCTCAAAGAGTAAAACTTAAATGGACTTTAAAAATGCAATGTATCCACATATACATTTTGAATGGACTCTTAAGAGCATAAATGCTTACAAGCCTTGTAAAACAGATCTGTCAATTGTAAAAAATTGAAGAAGACATTACAGTTTTTGTTAATATGGAGTTATTATGGTAAATGAACTCTTGACCTTTTAGCATGGCATGCTTGTTTTTTGGATCTCAAAGTAGGGTACAATATCGGACTTTTGTTTCTGTTTCTTGTTCTTGGATATGTTGGCAGCTGGCAACTGGCTTCATGATTAAAATTTTGATAATTCAGCATGAAAGTTATGCTAGAGCGCAAAATTCTGTTTCATCTGAGTTAAACTTTTTTATATATGCCTGCTTTCTGAATGGGGTATGTTTATGTCGAATACTTCCACTTTTTACTTACCTTATAAAACAATAGAGGTGAATAGTGACTTCATTTCTGAGATCTAAGTTTATCAAAAACTGGTGATTATTTTCCTATACATGTACACAGAAGGGATATCCTGAGCATTTTCAGTATTAGACCTAATCTTGAAGAGGCCCTTCAAATATTAATTTGACCAATCTGTCCAATTTATTTGATCTGCTTCTAGCATAGTTTAGTAACATACTTGATGAAGGTGCCTTTTTACAGTTCCAGGTGCCATCATTCTCTAGTACACAACTAGACAGCATACTCGGGTTTCAACCCGTAGGTTGATTCACCTTTTAAACTTGGAGGATGAGGCTTTTGCTCTTTCAATTTTGCTTGATGTATAGAGTATTTTTCAGGCATGTAATGGACATGAAACTTTCCCGATCAACCTTGCCCAAACTTATGTTTGTTACAAGATTTTATGCTTGTAATTTTGACTGTAAGTTGAACAAACACATAGTCAAGATCAAATCACAAGGCAAGTACAAAGCAGGATTCTTATAATGTACTACAGCAGACCAGGACACTGAAGGATTGATGGATTATTGAGAATCAATGAATATCCTATCTGCAAATCTATTCTATTCCTGTTTTAACTACTTCCAAGCTCCAAGAGAAATATTTAGTCCTCTGACATGCACACGTATCCACAATAATTTTTTTCAGATCTTCCAAAATGCTATTTATGTGTATTGCATGTTACACAATTCTTTGTGGCTTCACTCTGTTCCTGGAATTCCTCTTTCACAAGTTTTATGTCAATTTGTGCTTCAGGTGTCAATATGCCATCAATTACTCTTTTGTATGTTTTATTGTTTGTTTTTCCTGAAACCACTCAGGTGATTGGAAAGTAGAGATAAAACTGCAAGCTATAGACTCCGAAGAAAGCCTATTTATGAGGAGTAACTTCATTTCTGACACATCAAGTGTCTACTAAAAATGTGACTTTGCCATTTGTGGCAGAATTTGATTCTTTCTATTCAGTAATAATCTATGAATGCTTATTCTCAAGGCATTCTCCTCAAATGTTGGTAAACAATGATCTGATGGAAAACTTTAAGAAACCTAATGCTTTATGAGTATAATGGAAGACAATTCCCATTCATACCTTGTATTTTCTTTTTGGACCTCACTGAGCAGAATCATTTGTGTTCTATTGATCAAGTAGTTGTTACATTATTGATAATCATTTTATAATTTGGGCTTGTCAAATATAGCGTGTGTTGTAAGAATTCAATTTTGCTTATACAGTATACTTTTGCATCATCTCACAGAAATGGGATGGATTTGAGATGAAGAATGTCAATCTGGAGTTTCATGAAGCATCAATATTCACGAGAAAAGGAAAACATAACACCTTGAAGGAATCTGACCAGAAAGATGAAAAGACCTTTGTCGCGTTTGAATTTGACAAGATACCTGAAAGGAGGCCATTTTTGTTATCAAGAGATTTTGTTTCCGTACAGCCTTGTGGCAGGAAAATTGAGCCATTTCAGGTTAAACTTTTAAAACTCCTCTAATGTTGTGGTGAAAATTTTGACTGCATAGGGTAAGTAGTTTCTCAAAATTTCTAAATGGGAGCTTTGAGTAAGTAGCTTCTTTCTAGTTGGGGTTAGATTGAAACGAAAAAACACGTTTTAAGTATACAACTACATTTATCTACGGTGTGAGTCAATTATATATGTAAACAACCCTTGTTTAGACAAAAGTATGATCCTTCAGCAGCCTACTTGACCATTTCAGAATGCTAAATAATTTGTCATGTTTCTAAAGCAACTCCTTGACAATTTTCACAAGAACCTCAAGTGAATTCAGTAACTTCCTTCAATAGCTAAGATGCCAAAGGAAAGAGCAGTAGGGATCTTTTAATAGTTGAGGGAAGGAAATCATCTTTCATAAAGGAAAGAGACTCCAATTCAAATGAATCTTAGTGCAGTGCTAGGTATTGTATCCACCCCAGTTCTGAGACATTATACAACTCCACATCTTAGTTGTTCCTCAACCAGGTGGTGTTATGGAAATAAACTAGAAAGCTACTCGAATTTGATAATCTGAAGTTTAGATCAGGGAAAATATGTTCTGAAGTAGTACTTGGATTGAAGATCTGTTCACTTGTCTCATCAAATTGCTGATGTTCATCTGGTCATACTTTTTGCTGAAATCATGTTTACTTTGCTATAGGGTGTCATTTATCGTGTGGTGAAGAGCAACCTTGTATTAGCTGAATTTGGAGAAAGTTTTTACTCTCAGCATCGCTCGGAGTGCAAATATGATGTGAAATTTTCATTTAATAGAGTTTGTTTAAAAAGGGCTCACCAAGCAATTGCAGCTGTATCATCTGCTTTATTCAGGAACTTTCTCTTTCCTGATTTACCACCAGAAAATGTAGTTCTTTCTACACAGTATGTGGACAACAGATATCAGAAAGCTAACTTTGTTGTTCATCAAATATTGAGGCTTCAGGGTGCGCCTCCCTATCTTGTGGAGGGACCAATGTGTATTGAAAGAGATCATTTATCAAGGACTGGAGTGGTAATTGTAGAAGCAGCACTTCAGATTCTTCGCCTTGATCCATCAAAAAAGATTCTCCTGTGTGCACCTATAAACAAAACATGCGATCTGCTCATGAGAGGCCTCAAGAAAGAGATCTCGGACTCTGATATGTTTAGGGCCAATGCTGCATTCAGGGAGCTGGACGGCATTCCTGTAGATATACTACCCTCTTGTCTTTACGAGAGCCAAGCAGAGTGCTTTTCTTGTCCATCGCTCGAAGAACTAGGAAAATTTAAGATAATTTTATCCACCTTCATGAGCAGTTTTAAGCTGCATAGTGAAGGAGTAAAGGCGGGACACTTCAGTCACATTTTCCTGGTTGATGCCTCATCTGCCACTGAACCTGAGACAATGGTCCCTCTGGCTAACTTTGCTAATGATAAAACCATTGTTGTAGTGACTGGTGCACCAAGAAACCATTCTGGTTGGATTCGCTCTAAAATCGCAAGGGAGAATGGACTGCTGACTTCTTACTTTGAGAGGCTCCGCAAGAGTGACCTCTACAATGAACTTGATCCAAGGGTCATAACGCAGCTGGATATAGGTCACAACTCAACTGAAAGATATAGGTCTCCACTGGCTTTTGGGATATAGAGTTACTTTGTTGGTTGCAGACCATCTGGAGTTGTATTGTATATATTATGTTACTAATGTGTGAACTTGTATTTTGTCCAAGCCATTTATAGGCTAAACTGTTTATGCTGTATGGATTTCGATAGAATGTATTGGTTTTAATCGGTCTGATGAACTGCATTTTCTTTTGGCTAGATGATGAGTGATCAATCTTTCTTCTGCCTGTAAGAAGCACAGGCTTATGTCCACCAAAGTTAAGTCAATTTGCAGAAGAAGTTGTTTCAACTTGCAAGCAAATGTTAATTTTTTTTTTTTTTTTTTAAATTCACTTGAACCTATTGGCTTATTATACATATGCGTAAATGGAAAAGAGCATGTGCTATGCACGTGAATATCTAACTTCCTATTCTATTTCTCTCCTTTTGTATTACTTGTAGAATGATGGCCTAGAGCCAGTTCAATTTAAGCATCCATTTATTTTGTTTGATTGTGCCTTTCTTTGATTGCAACGGCATTGATTAACAATTTTTCATTGGTTTTAATAACACATTTTTCTGTGTTTTGGTCGCTAAGTTTATCATATAGCATTTCTTTATGTGAAAACATACATACTTTACTTTTCATTTTCTTTGAAAGTAATTTTTTTTGGATTCCTTTTCTTTTGAAGTTCTATGGGATTTCCTTATTTTTCATGATTTTCCATTCATGCTTTTTTGTTTCGTACACAATTAATTGTCCAAAAATCCTTTTAAGGAAAATTCTAAGACTTGTACTTTAAATTTTTTCCCCCTACTCTATAAATTCTAATGAATATTTTTTCCGCTCTTGAATACACAGGTTCTCTGTAGTTCTCTTCGAGTCACCTAGAGGGCAGCCCTCTTTTCTCCAGAAAATATTTGCTGATGTTTTAAATAAATCTATTTCCTCTCTTTCAGTTTAGGGTGAACCTGCATTGATTTTTGTCTCCTTAGCATTTTGCGTGAACAGTAAAACCTTTCAAAAATACTCTTATTGGAAAATTTTCTCTGGGGAGGCCGTCTATGGAGACATGTTTATTTAAAAAATACTCGTTTAAAATTCCTCTTCAAATTTTTAATGAAGCATTTTCTTCCTTTTTTTTGCATATGTTTATTGACTTATTCATAGCATTTCATCAATTTGAGAAAATAATTCATCACATTAAGAATCTACATATTCTTTTTTCTTATTATCTTTTCTAATATTTAATAGTCAAAATTAAATTAAGCCCACAACACATTTTGAAGTTCATATGGATTCAAGATTTTCACCATGTCGATCAATTTATGTTACTCCACATCGAAGTCCAACCACCAGAAAGGCAACTACATACAGTGCAAATTTGATAAAATACCTGCTATTTGTTGAAATCTCCTACAAGTGTTTTGTTATCGAGAAAAACCAAAACACATTCATCAAAAAGCCCTAATACATAAGTCAAGAATCCAAACTTAGTCCGAAAACTTAAACCGGGCAAATTTCAGGCCCTTTTTTATATATTAAATACTCTTTTTCCGTCTTTCACACTAATTTGGAATATAACTGTTATTCATAAACGTAACGATCTAGCGTCTCCCATTGAACCCAAGTTTCGTGTTTGCATATTGTATCAAGAATTGCTTCCGCAACAAATGTCATACATCTTTGGATTGTTACTGGCAACTCTTATAAATGTTGAAAATATTTGTAAAAATTTTTGGAATTTCAAATTAGATTTCAATCAAGGATTAGATTAGACTAGATTAGATTAGTTACTAATTTAAATTGGTTTAGATTCAATGTGTCTTATCTCATTGTAAACATAGTATTAGTGTTAAGGCACACTCAATGCGTGTGTAATTTAGAAATAATTATTACTTTTCATGAATTTGTAAATTTTATTTTTGCACAAATAAATTTTATAAGAATTTGTTATTAACAAACTTTAGTTTATGAGTAATTTTTTCTTCAACCCAAAAAAAGAGATAATTTGATAGTTGTGATACTTAGGGTAGTTATGAGGGGTTAGGTTGGCAAATGTGATTAGGTGATTACGGTAAAAAATTAGTTCTTCAAACTGTAAAATTGTAAGTTCAATAAATAATAGATAATGTTTACACCAATTGCCACTACTTGCCCTTTTATATATTGTATAGATAGGCATTGAATCATTGTGAACGAATGAAAAATATAGAAATATTTCCCCAAGTAATATTTCTCCAAAAATATTGAGCACTATTTTTACATATCAAGACTGAAGAACGGCAACAATATTAGCTTCTCAGTGGCTGACGAGACGAGATATCACCAATTATACATCTGGCACACCTATTAAAATGCAGTAATTCATCTAATTGCTATTTTTGCAAGCTTTCAAAAGTTTGCTCGTGAAAGAGAAACTTTCTGTGTTGATTTACAACAAAACAAAGTGAGACCGTGAAGGATGTTGTAAAGAATTATATAAGTTAAAAACATGGTTTACTTGAATTTTTTGAACACTTTTAGAG
Organism: Coffea eugenioides; assembly: GCF_003713205.1. Classification (NCBI taxonomy): domain Eukaryota; kingdom Viridiplantae; phylum Streptophyta; class Magnoliopsida; order Gentianales; family Rubiaceae; genus Coffea; species Coffea eugenioides. Next base: position 2,936,551 of record NC_040045.1, read on the forward strand.
ACTAGTAGATGATTGTCTTTATGATGAATTTGTATTAGATTTCATAGGAAGTCAAAGTGCACGTAGGAAGTCAAAAGTGCACGGGGGAAGACCATTCCTTGGAAGATCTTATGGCATGCAACAAGTATGCATAGACATAGGTTTATGAGAAATAGAAGGACGAATTATGCATAGGGATGGAACGTATATGGCAAATTGATGGTGAATTAGGAAATCTAGTAATTTACAGAGTTATATTATATGCCAAGATTTCCTACCATCTTGTAACTTATAATTTATCTAGAAATTTCATTTCATGTAGTTGTACGAAATTTCAAATTGCCGATTTTTTTTGTTTTATGCAGTAAAGATGTTGGTGACTCAGAATATTCTAATTATATCTAATGAATATACATTGAAGAGGTGGATGAAGACAGCTAAAATAAGAGATGTAAGAGTTTCTAGTGAAAGTAGTGTCAAAGGCAAGAATCAATTTCCGTTCCAAAAGTTTATCCTATCCATGTATGCAATTGAAGACAAAAGCCTTTAAAAATGAGAAAGCTTATGAAATTGCTAAAGAAAGATTTTGGAAAATGTCAAAAGAAATCGATGCATATTGTCAAGGGGAAAAGAAAATGAAAGAAGCTCGTTCAGAAGAAAACAAAAGGATCGATGAATTGAGAGCTTGTTATTGTCTTCCATTCACATTATCAATTACTAAGTTTCATTCCTAAACTAAGATGGAATCACTTTGCCTTGTCGGATGAAATGAATTCGGTCTCAATGAATATATATACTCTTTGCAAGTTGTCTAGTATTTTTCATTGTACTGTGTAATTGCAATTAAATTAATTGTAATTATATGAGGCATTGAATGATGTAGCGTAAATAGAAGTTTAATATTAGTATGTAAGAGCGCTCATCCATGGTTATAGACTCACATAGTAAAAAGCTTGTAATTTTATAAAGAGCAAATTATCTGGATGACCATCAAATTTTTAGAATCGTTGAGTTTTGACCATTGAACAACTAAAAATCTGGTTTTAATCACTGAATTGTCTAAAATTTAGATATTGAGTCATTCCCTTAAATTTAATCGTTAAATATAACATATTTGAGTGTTCGCACGATTCACGAGACAAAAGAAAGAGGCATAGTTAAGGATTAAATTTGATGGAATGACTTGAAATTTAAACTTTGGATAATTCAGTGGTTAAAATCAAACTTTTAATAGTTCAGTGATAAAATCTCAATGATTCCAAAAGTTCAGTGATCATCTGAATAATTTGGTCTTTTATAAAACCTAATGATTCTACAGTAAGATTTATATCACAAAAGTTGTTTTTAAAGTTGCTGTAATTATGGTGGGTATGTTGGTGGAAGTGGGTATCAAGTATATTAAATTGTTAGGCCATTACTTAATCAGGCAAGTGCTTAGTGGAGAAGCAAACCATAGTATTATATAATAAAGGGTCGTTAAAATTGGTTAAATTAATTATAAACTTTCTTGTGAGATGGACAATCAAATCAACTCTGTACTTGTAGTAGACCCACGCCCTAGCAATAGGAGTATTAAAACTTCACACCAAATTCACAAAATTAGACGCTATTTCATGGATACTGCATGTTGTTTGCGAAAGTGTGCACCTTAGTGAATCAAATCTGCACTTTTAAGAAAGAGAAGAAAAAGATTGTATTTGGCTAATCTGCTCCTTAAAATCCCTAGCAAGGATTAGGGACCTCTACCATCGCTAATGGCAATTGCACCATATAGTTGTAGGAAGTAGCATATAAATGTAGACTCGAAAACAATAAATGTAAATATTAACATAATAACATATAAGAACATGACAAAATTTTTAAGGCACAAAATTCAAGAAATGAAAAAACTTATTGTATTTTTACAATGGGTTAAATGTACTAAACCACCCTTAAACTCTACCCTTAGTTGTGCTTTGCCCCCTTGAACTCATTAAATGAGCACTTAACCCCTCTATTTGATATTTCAAGACAAAAGTGCCCTTACCATTTTGTTTTGTTTCTTTCTTGTTTATTCATTCCCTTATTTTTCCTTTTTCACTATGTTCTTTTATTTTTTTATTTTTTTCTTCTTTTACTTTTTTTTTTTCACTTCTCCTATGTCACTATTTGTTTCACTTTCGTATTAGTATTACTAATTTGTATGCTAATTTTAATATTGTAATTGTCTTTACTTATAATTTTATTTATTTACACTATTAGAAAATTCAAGCTAAATTGTATAGCATGGAAAACTAATATATGCCCATTACAATCAACAATTTGACTATTTAAAAAGATATTAGCAAACTTGAACTTTAAATTACTTAATATTTAAATGTATATCCAAAAAAATTAAGGTTACTAATATATTTATTTACTTTTTTATATATAGTTTATTAACCACTATGTTGTTATAATTTTAATTTGTTACTATTGCTCTTAAAAATTAGTTTATTCTAAATTTTATACATATTGGTTTAAATAATATATAAAGTAGTCTATGCACATAGATAATATACTTTGTTATAGCATAGATTTTATGATAATTACACGTACTACTTCCAATAACAAAAAGTAAAAAATATAGAAATAAATGAATAATAACTTTAAGAAGATTAAAATTAATATATAGATAATAACAGTAAAGAGAACAAAGTAGTTGATCACATGGGGAAAATTAAAAATATAAAGAAAAAGGATAAGTAGAAAAAGAGCAAGAAATGAGAAAAAAAGAAATAAAATAATAATTAATATGGAAGCAATACTTTTGCCCTAAAACATAAAATAGGGGTAAAGTACTTATTTACTGAGTTGAAGAGGGCGAAGTGCAACTGAAAATAAAGTACAAGAAGGTTTAATTCTTTTAATCCTTTTACATATTATTATGTTAATATCTACATTTATTGTTTTAATATCTACATATATTTTGCTAATATTCACATTCCACCCTACACGTATAATTATCATAGAGACCCTGATATTACCACAGCATGATCGAATAAGCGGGATTATGGACTGATATTATGGACAGATATGGTTGGCAATTTTATACGGTTGTTCAGTTAATGTACTTTTTATGCTATATGATATATGCTTATATAATTTTATTATACTCATAAATTTTATTTATATACATCATATTGTAGATACAGCACGCTAACTGCACCTAAAACTCCATTCCCGAATAAGTGAAGCGAGTATTGACTATTGGTATTAGGCCAATTGGAAAAGAATTAATCCCGACTGGAATGAGTGCGACTCTCCATTTACTTTATACCCGAATAATTGAAGCCTGTCGCCCTTGACCTCCAAGGCTCCAATCAAGTTCTTTGTGGAAAAACAAGAAGCCACAGTACTTTTTCCCATGTACGTACGACCACACCTCCTACTGCCTACATCTACAGAAGATGTCCTTTACAAACCAATCTTTTTGTCACACAGTCGTTAGATCATCCTTACTCTTCAGTCTTCACGGTACATAGCTGTTTCAGTGAAATCCACGCCACAAAGCTTTATTTCTCTGTTTGATCCCTCCACTTGAGCTAAAGCAACCAAGTAAGTTTTTGTGGTTAATCCTGTAAAACATGGAGTTTCTCCCCCCCCCCCCCTGGAGGGAAGGTTTCCTGTTTGAATTTTAGATTTGTTGATCTGGGTTTTATGTTGTTCGACATGGTTAATATAAATTTGTAATCAGATGCGATCATCTTCACTGAGGAATCTTTAGGAGTTTCAGAGTTCAGATAGTTCTTTTGCAGATTTTTCTTTGGTACAAAGCTTATTAGCTTCGATTAATGGACCTCAATTCTTGGAGATTTTATCTTAGCTTAGTAGAGTCATTTTCATGTACTCATATACTGTGAGAAATGACTAAATACTACGTATATACATGCATGCATGTGCAGATTAATTCTTATACAAAATATGCAGTGGTCTTTCAAGATATAACAATGATGTCTTTAGCAAGACAGATCATATTTTGAAGATTGCAGAAACATAATTTAAAAAATTTGAGCTTGTAAATAAGACTATTGAAATTTTTGGTGGCAAAAGTAAAATGTATGATTGCAATGTCTAATGCATAATGTGTTTTCAAAGTTTTGAAGGCAATGATTTAGTATCTAAATGTTTTCTTGGGTTGAAAAATCATGATACAAGTAAGACTTTTACAATTCTTAGGGACAATTGAGACTTTTGACTTGGCCCCCTTGGTTTTCTATTTATTTTCCCCCATTTATTTTGATTTATTTATATCTCAATTATCTGGGAAAACCATCAGTTTTATTTTACTTGGTTATTATACCAAAAAATCAACTCATTTGGATACCGTTAAATCAATATGTAACATGTGGATATGTGTAGAAGCTGAGAAAATTGTGGTCAATCTAAAATTGCATGGTTGAATGGCAAAATGTTGTTCATTTCATTGTTTCTGAATATAACTTATCCTAAGTATGTAGTAAATTGCTAAAGAAAAAGAAAAAGAAGAAAAATGTAGTATTTTTTATTCTTGAAAATAGCTTTTAAATTTTATTTTTCTTAGGTAAATGAAGGTCCATCTGCCATTTTTTACCACCTTCCTGTCCACGTTATAAATATTCTGGCACAGTTTTGACCGCATAAACTGCAGGCATGTTCAGCTAAGTATTTTGCATTAGGCTCTGTCTGATGGTCAAACACAAAACTTGAAATTTGTGTCGAGATTTAGCTTTTTCAGTAGACATTATAGTATACATATTTATGTGATCCAACATGTCTTGCATTAGGAGTTTTTGGCAATGTGTTGAGGGATTGGTTCCCTTCTTCCTTTGTTTGTGCATATGGCGTGATACAAGGCTGTAATTGCTGGTTAGAGGCTATTAGCTGGCGGTACCTTCAAGTAAGGACAGAGAAAGTACTCTCAGATGGCAGCTTGTTCTTTTTCTCTGTTCTTCTGTAATTGCTTAATTTAGTAACATGTCTATTTATATATTTCTTAGTATTTACATGGACAGCTTTAAGTACAGTGTATGAATATTATGGTAGTGAATTTCTGGTTTTAGAGTTAAATTTTGCAATTCATTCTGGTTCTTATAGGCTAAAATCTCACACATAGAGTTTGTCATGTAATCAGAGATGAAACCTCACATGAGTTTAACACGTTATCATTTCTGTTCATAGATGCATTTCGGTGACAAAAATATGGTTTCTGGTTTGCTTTTCGCTTGTTCTGATTAAGTTAATTCAACCTGGCATTTACTCTGCTCTTGTTGATTGACAAACTAAATGTTTATAACATCTCTGAGCAGGATAGCAGTGAGATTTGGGAAAAAGATGGCGTTCCTCATTCATATATTGAAACGAATTTGTTGTGTTGAAGATGAAGAAAGGGAAATCAATCAATACCAGAATCTGAAGCAGAGCCACTATGATTTTCGGAGAGCTCCAAATATTGACTCTTTTCCAGGGTCTTGCAATCCTTTGGGGCAAACAACATCTAGAAACGAGGTTAGTAAGTCTGTGACTAGCTCTACAAGTACTGGAATTGGTAACAAGAATCTGAGAGTTGCATCTGAATCCACTTCACCTTCTTCCGTACACTGTGCCAAGCAACCTCCCATTACTGCCAAGCCTGGGGAAGTCCTGAAAAGCCCTGCTGAAACCACTCAGAACCAAAACAATATCTCATCTTCCACAGGCAACATTCCTCAAAGTTGCAATAGAGGTGCCAATATGCCAACTGAACAGAAATTGTCCTCTGGTGTCTCTTCAGCTTCTTATAAATCGTTTCAGTCTTCAAAATTGCCTCATTTACAATCCTCCAAGCTGTCACCATGTGAATCTGGCACCAAGAAGCTCCACTCATTCCTTGAAACAGATTCACCAGAATCTTCTACTAAGCTTGCTGACTCTTGCTCTCAAAAACCCCCTCCCTTGTCAACTAAGCCGGTCCTGTCTCCGGCGTCTACAAGCTCTATCAGTCTGCAGACAAAGACTAAGTATGTTTGGGTAGAAAAGGGTGTGTCATCCACATACGTGTTTCCAAAGGGTATTAGAGATTTGATTGAGAAAGACATTGTCCCAGGAGTCCTCAAGCTGCCTTTGTCTATGTTAACATACATGGATTACTTTCAGGCTCTGTTGTATGCTGAGGACTGTCACCTGGAGGTAATGGAATTCAGCAGTTTTCCTACTAAATTTTGAGCTAGTTTTAAATCCTGCTTCTTCTACATACCAATAACTTAGAGGCTGAATGTAGATATTCTTAAAAGATGGCTGTTTAGTACTTTTCTGATTTTGACTGTTGTCACATTCCCTTAGGAATCAAATGCATCTCAAAGGATAAAAATTGAATGACTTTGAAAATGTGATGCATCTCAAGTATATAGTTTGCGTGGATTCTAAAGGTTCTATACTGCTCCTGTAGATTCACATTCTTTGTGTAGGTTTTTGGAATTTCCAGTAACTAGTAAGAGAATAAATGCTTACAGGCCTTGCAGACCAGATCTGTCAGTTTTAAAAATTTGAGGAAGACATCATAGTTTACAAGCCCTGTAAACAGACCTTGTCAGTTGTAATCCTTTTTGCATCTCAAGTATAGACTTATGATGGTAAATGAACTCTAGTCCTTTCAGCATAGTATGCTTGTTTCTTGGATCTCAAAGTGGGCTACTGTGTTGGACTTTTGTTTCTGATTGTTGTAATTGCATATGTTGGCAGCTGGCAACTAGCTCTATGATTAGACATTTTTGATAATTCTGCATAAGCTTGCCCCACAGTGACAAATTCTGTTTCAGCAATGTTTTAACTTATGCCTGCTTTGTGAATGGGGAATGTTTGTGTTCAGACTTCCACTTTTGACTTGCCTTATAAAGAATTGAGGTGAATAAAATTTTTACTTACAAAATTTACTTGATTCTGACATCTAAGCTCATAAAAAACTGATGAAATTTTTCCTGTGCATGTACACAAAGTGGATATCCTAAGAATTTTGAGTTTTAAACCTAACTTCAAAGAGGCACTTTAAATATTAATTTGACCAATCTGTCCAACTTATTTGATCTGCTTGTAGCATAGGTTAGTGATATATATGCTGAAGGTGCTTTTTACAGTTCCAGGGACCATCCCTCTCGGATACACACCAAGATATTATACTTGGCTTTTGAACCTTAGGTTGATTCACCTTCTAAACTTGGGAGGATGTGGCTTTTGCAATTTCAATTTTCCCTGGTTGTAGAGATTAATTTCACGCATGTAATGGACATGAAACCTTCTTAATCAACTTATCTTTGTTACAAAATCCATGCTTAGACAAGTACAAAGCAAGATTCTGAAAATGTACTGCAATGGACTGGGGCAAACTTCAAAGTGCCCTGATACTGACAGAAAGATGGATTCTTGAGAATCAATGAATATCCTATCTGCAAGTCTATTCTTTTCATGTTTTAACAACTTCCAAGTTCCTAGAGAAATATGTTGCTGTAGCACTACAATATGTCCTCTGACATGCATAAGTATCCACAATAATTTTTTCAGATCTTTCAAACTGTTATTTACGTGTATTGGATGTTTCACCATTCTTTGTGGCTTTACTCTGTACCTGGAATTCCTCTTTCAAAAGTTTTATGTCAATTTGTACTTCAGGTTTCAGTATGCCATCCATTACTCTTTTGCATGTTTTATTATTAGTTCTTTCTGAAATCACTCAGCTGATTGGGAAGTATATGTATAACACTTTTGGCAAGTATTGTTATTGAAACAGTTTCACTAAGTTTACGGCAAGCTATAGACTCCGAAGAAAGCCTATTTATGAGGATTTACTTCATTTCTGACACATCAAGTGTCTACGAAAAATGTTGCTTTGCCATTTGTAGTGCAATTTGATTCTTTCTACTCAGTAATAATCTATGAAAGCTTATTCTCAAATATCAGTAAACAATGATCTGATGGGAAACTATAAGAAACATTCTCCTCAAAGATCAGTAAACTTTCTACGTTACAGCTACAATGGAAGACAGCTCCCATCCGTATCTTGTATTTTCTTTTTGGACCTCACTAAGCAGAATCATTTGTTTTCTATTGATCAAGTATTTGTTGCATTATTCATCATTTTTTTTATAATTTAGGCTTGCCAATTATAGTGTGTGTTGTAAGAATTCAATTTTGCTGATACAGTATACTTTTGCATCAACTCACAGAAATGGGATGGATTTGAGGTGAAGAATGTCAATCTGGAGTTGCATGAAGCATCAATATACGCAAGAAAAGGAAAACATAAAACCTTAGAGGAATCTGACCTGAAAGATGAAAAGACCTTTGTGGCATTTGAAATTGACAAGATACCTGAAAGGAGGCCATTTTTGCTATCAAGAGATTTTGTTTCCGTACAGCCTTGTAGCCGGAAAATTGAGCCATTTCAGGTTAACTTCTAAAACTCCTATTATATTGTGGTGAAAATTCTGACTGCATAGGGCAAGTAGTTTCTGAAATTTTCTTAATGGAAGCTTTGAGTGAGTAGCTTCTTTCTAGTTTGAGTTAGATTAAAACTAAAACACACATATTTACATATACAATTACGTTTATCTGCAGAGTGAGTCAGATTATATATGTAACCACCCTTGTTTAGACAAATGTACGACCATTCAATGCCTACTTGACCATTTCAGAACGCTAAATAATTTGTCATGTTTTTAAAGCAACTCCTTGACAATTTTCACAGGAACCTCAAGTGAATTTAGTAATTTCTTTAGTAGAGAAATAGCGCTGCTCGTAGATAAGCCATTTTTTATATACCATTCTAAGTGGTGATACCATAATAATATGAATTTGACTCTTGATTTTGCATATTTGAGATTTGTATTTTGGTTGTATCAGCTCTATTCTAGCATGCATTAGTCCAGTCTGTGCTTTCTATCTGCCATCACCATATGATCCTACTTAGGTTGAAGAGAAACAAAGTAAAATTTTGTGGAAAAATGATGAGTCCTTTTTGGCTACCATAAAATGGACAAGAACTTGCATCACATCTTTCAAAGTATTGTTTAGATACTGAAGGAGAGAGCATTAGCGGATCTTTTAATAGAAAAGAATCTTAGTGCAGTGCAAGGTATTGTATCCACCCTGGTTCCGAGACATGTACGACTACACATCTAACTAGGTTTTCTTCAACCAGGTGGTGTTATTGAAATAAACTAGAAAGCTACTTGAATTTGATAATCTGAAGTTTACATCAGGGAAAATATGTTCTGAAGTAGTACTTGGATTGAAGATCTGTTCACTTGTCTCATCAAATTGCTGATGTTCATCTGGTCATACTTTTTGCTGAAATCATGTTTACTTTGCTATAGGGTGTCATTTATCGTGTGGTGAAGAGCAACCTTGTATTAGCTGAATTTGGAGAAAGTTTTTACTCTCAGCATCGCTCGGAGTGCAAATATGATGTGAAATTTTCATTTAATAGAGTTTGTTTAAAAAGGGCTCACCAAGCAATTGCAGCTGTATCATCTGCTTTATTCAGGAACTTTCTCTTTCCTGATTTAGCACCAGAACATGAAGTTCTTTCCACGCAGCGTGTGGACAACAGATATCAGAAAGCTAACTTTGTTGTTCATCAAATATTGAGGCTTCAGGGTGCGCCTCCCTATCTTGTGGAGGGGCCAATGTGTATTGAAAGAGATCATTTATCAAGAACTGGAGTGGCAATTGTAGAGGCAGCACTTCAGATTCTTCGCCGTGATCCATCAAAAAAGATTCTTCTGTGTGCACCTATAAACAGAACATGCGATCTGCTCATGAGAGGCCTCAAGAAAGAGATCTCGGACTCTGATATGTTTAGGGCCAATGCTGCATTCAGGGAACTGGACGGCATTCCTGTAGATATACTACCCTCTTGTCTTTATGAGAGCCAAACAGAGTGCTTTTCTTGTCCATCGCTCAAAGAACTTGGAAAATTTAAGGTAATTTTATCCACCTTCATGAGCAGTTTTAAGCTGCATAGTGAAGGAGTAAAGGCGGGACACTTCAGTCACATTTTCCTGGTTGATGCCTCATCTGCCACTGAACCAGAGACAATGATCCCTATAGCTAACTTTGCTAATGATAAAACCATTGTTGTAGTGACTGGTGCACCAAGAAACCATTCTGGTTGGATTCGCTCTAAAATCGCAAGGGAGAATGGACTGCTGACTTCTTACTTTGAGAGGCTCCGCAAGAGTGACCTCTACAATGAACTTGATCCAAAGGTCATAACGCAGCTGGATGACAACTCAAATGAAAGATTTGGGTCTCTACCAGCTTTTGGGATATAAAATGACTTTGTTAATTGCAGACCAACTGGAGTTGTATATATTATGTTGGTAACGTATGAAAGTTGTATATTTACCAAACTACCTTTTATAGCTAAACTGTTGGATTTCTATAGAATGTGCTAGTTTTATTGGTCTGAGGAGTTGCATTTTCTTTTGGTTGGATGATAAGCGATAACCCTTTCTTCTACCTGTAAGAAGCACCTGTTTATGATCACCAAAGTTTGTTGGGATAATATCAGAAACCTCCCTTGAGATTTTTCCTAATATCACTTGATATCCTTAAAGTTTTAAAAATATCACTTACCTCCCCTATTGATTATAAAAAAAATTATATTAACCATCATTTGATACATAATTCACATATCAAATAAATGGAGCTCAAAAATTAAAAAAAAAAAGGGAAATGAAAGTCACTTTCTTATCTTTCCTTTTTCTCTAACATTTTCTCTTACTCATTTTTTGGATGATTATGCAATATTTCATTTGTAAATTATAGCAAATTGGATTTTGTTTATCTTTTACTTTTTATGATTTATTTGCTTATTTTGAGTTGATTTTTATAATGATCAATACAATTTAAAAGTTTGGGCACGAGTTAAGAAGAAGTTGGGAAAAAAAATATAAAGTTCATAAGAAATCGATTTAAAGCATATAGTGTTAAATTGGTGCAAATGTATTATTTTGCAAATATCTTTTTGGTTTTTTAAATTTATATTTTCATAGACTCTAGCATTATGATGTAGTAGTACTACTAGATATTGTTTTTAAGGTGATAGTTTTCTTGAAATAAACAAATGGCCTGTTTGGAAGGTGAGTTTTTTTGGGAGTTTGTCTAAAATTTTACTGTAACTTATTATAGAAGTTTTTTAAAAAAAATTTGAAATGTGTAGATTTTTGAATATTTTAAAGTGTATAGTTTAAAAATTTTGAGAAATGTTTTGAAGTTACTGTAACTAAAATTTTTAAAAAACTTGTAGCAGACAAACTTGACAAAAAACTTGAGTTCCAAACTTTGATTTAGGAATATTTTTATTTAGCAAATAAAAGGGAATTTTAGGATTTTTAAAAATTTTGTTGTACAAATAACAAAATAAGGGAGGTAAGTGACATTTTTAAAATCTCAAGGGTGCCAAGTGATATTAAGAGAAACCTCAAGAGAGGCTTATGATATTATCCAAAGTTTTGTTTCTGGCTAGAAGTATTTCAACTTGCTAGCAAGTGTGTGTGTGCATGTTTTAAATATATAGTTCGGTTGAGCGTATTGGTGTATAGCACATGTATGATTAAATCTATATTCTGTCTCAGTCCCCCTCCTCTTCCCCTTCCCCTTTCCCTTTATACTCCTCTAGAATGATAATCGAGAACCAATTCAATTTTAGGTATCCATTTATTGTTTGATTTTGCTTTTCTTTTTTATAGCAATAGCATCAGTTAACAATTTTTCTTTGTTTTTGATAAAATATTTTTCTCTTTGCTTTCTTTGCTTTCTTTGCTTCTGATTCCAGGCGTGTCGACAAGGACAAGAGACAACGTCACAGCCCAAACTCCTAAGGCTTTATGAAAACTGCTGGAATGTCCTGGAAAAGCTTTTACTCGTTTCCTGGGGAGGGCAAGAAATATTAGGTGCATGGTAGCTAGTTGGGTGGGTGATAGACTATAACCGTTTAATTCGGGGAAATTTCTAATTTCTACCTGGTGCATCGTTAATCTTGGTCGTTGACCAATTAATTCTTCATCTTCATTTATGAAGCTGTCCGGGTCAGAGAATTCATCATTGCATAACACAATTTCAAACCGCAATCCGATGTTGGAAATTTCTACGTTTGTATTCACGGATTTTACAAAAATAAATCTTTTAAATATAATGTTACAATAATACATAAACAAAAATATCTCATTCATATAATATATTAAATATCTCAAAAAATATTTATCGTAAAAGTTTTTCATATACACTGTTGCAGTAAAATTTTTCAAAAACATCTCGAAGAGCAGCTAATTCAAACAGTTAACCCAAAAACACCCACAAAAGTTTTTTCAATATTTGCAAAGTGAGCAGCTGGATTGTTCCGATATTGGAAATTTCACACCACTGCCAGCATAGCATCTGGGGCTAAGAATGGAATAACCTAATGCGTCTTATCCTTTCGTGTGGTTAACGAGCTATTGCACATGGCGGGATTTACCTAGTGCGCACTCTCGATTAGCGGATGCGAGTTCCATTGTCAACAGAAAAAAAAAAAAAAAAAAAACTTTTTGAAGGGGGAGAAAGTAGTGGAAGTAAGAAGTGGCCCGGGGTCGGGGAGTGGGGGGAAGGGGTTATCTCTTGGGTAGAGGTGGCTGCTCAGCGTAAGGAGACTCGTGGATGTATGTCTCTCTCCTATGTACCTCCAGAGTCCTCTGAATTTGGGTTTTGCCGCCAGGACAATGGAGGAAGATATCCAAAGGGGGTGAACAAATGGAAGAATGCAGTGACAGGAGGATTTACCTTTGGTTCTCTCCGCCTTATTCGATGATAGAAGAATTTTGTTGAAAAGAGATGGAAGGACTTGGGGAATGTAGAGGTTATTTCAATGAAGAATGGTGTGCTTTTGTTCAATTTTTCTCAAACAAGCAAGAATAAGGTCTTTGATGTTGTAAATAGTTGTGTATTTCAAAAGATTAGTCTCACGTTGAAAAATTAAAGAAACTTTCAATCAATTGTAATGTTCAGCTTTTTTTTTTTGGCCAGCAATAATACATTGTATAACTTACTCTATCCTAATTTAGGGATAAGGGAAGTCTAAGGAGGCTTGTGTTAGGGGTTAGTGGGTATAAAAACCCAACTAAATCAAGAGAGTGTTATGGCACTATTCTTAAATTTTTTTTTGCTACAGCAGTCCAAGAAGGGACTTGAGTCCCTCCCTGGTGGGCAGGGAGCTAAGCTCACTGGTTAATTGTAATGTTTAGCACCTTATTGGATTCGTTATAATTGAGTAACTAGTGTGTGTTTTGTATGCACGAGAGCAAAGTTAAGTTGGGCCTGCCCACCACTTTGTGCAATTTAAGGCCCAATGTTGTTTTTCTTCTTCTTTTGTTTTTGCCTGACAAATAAAGTTCTAAGAGTTCGGACTTTTTCAAACTTGCTTCAAATAATATAAAATTTTATCTACAAATCAGCAATGATTGTTACTGAAGGGTTGAACTAATCAAATTCAACAAATAACAAATTCATCAATTCAATATAATTGATGACTGATTAATAGCATTACACTGCTTAATTCGCATGCTCCACCATTACTGATCACTCACTAATAAATTCAATAAATAAAATTTCCAACCCGTGTACAAACTCATCAATTCAATATAATTGATTGCTCATTAATAGCCCTGCACTAATGAATGAGCTTCCTCTACAACAACATCATTGAACACTCACTAGCCAAATTCAATAAACAGATTTTCCAATCAATATACCAAGTCATCAATTCAATACAGTTGATCACTCAATGATAGTGTTACACAAATGAATGAGCATGCTCCACAAACAACATAATTGATCACTGATTAACCAAATTCAATAATCATATTTCTCAATCAATATACAAATTCATCCATTCAATATAATTGATCACTCATTAATAGGGATATTAATTCTTCGTTTTTAATTCTCTTTTACATTATTAAATCCTCATCCTTTACCGTATTCTATGCTATCCGTCACCAATGACTCCACTTTAACTATGTACTTACCGTTGTTTTCCTGTCGTCATCTATTTTTTCATCATATTGTCTCCTTCCTACGGTAAAAATTTTTTACCCAACATGCCTGGTTTATTAACCAAACACTGTCACTTCATAATTCCATGAATGCGCAACAAAAACATGACTTAAAGCTTGTTTAGGGTTGCAGTAACTTATTGAAAAATACTTCCCTAATAAAATTTTTAATAAAAGTACTTATCGACTACTTAAATACTTTTAAATATATTGTTTGAAAATATAGTTCAATAAGTACTTATTGTATTAGATAATGTGTAATTTAAAAATTTTTTAAAAGTGTTTATCTCTTTATTTGTTCATAATATAAGATAAAATGATTAAATTTTATTTTTTATTTTTTAAATTACAAAAACTATTCTAAAAGTACCAAATTTAACTTTTGCTAGATGTATTTTTAACACCAAAAACTCTACTCTTAATTTTAAGAGATAATATTTACCAAACAACGAGACCTTAATACTCTAAAAGTACTCTTTTACTAAAAGCACCGCAACCTCAAACAATGAAGCCTTAATCACTTTCTTCCCATCATTCTCCTTACATGACGTATCTTCTTTGCTTTCTTCACTTGTCTAGCATCACAATTAAACACAAGGCGTTTATGTCAATTCAATTAATAAGACTAACACCCATAACTACAGTACAAACATTAATTTTCTGTTTACAATTTTATCGTCCATACAACATTCTACATTGTTCACGATCTATTTGCCACTAGGAGGCATAAACCGCACGCTATGCGGTAGAGATAAAAATTTATATGCCTAGTTTAGTATAAATAGCTGTGAAATACTATTATATTAAAGAAATACCTTTATATCCAAGGACATTACTATTATTTGAAAAATAAAGAAACTGGAGTAAAAAAAAATGTAACACAAGACCAGAAGAATCAAGAGATTACTGCTAGCGCACGTAACAAACAATCTACAGTTAATTAAAGCTTACAAAAGAAAAGAACCAATGTCTTGAAGGACAGGTTTAATTAAAGTTCAAAAAAAAAAAGCTCATGAATTGAAGAGGTTGCCCTCTCCAGTAGGCAACTCTAAATCTCATCCAACAACCCTTTAACATAAGCAACCAAAAGTGAAGAATCCATTGATATCCCGAAATCTTTTCCTTGTTTTCCAGGTAGGCATGGCCACGGTTCCAGAACCAACGGTTCTGGTTCTTCAAAGAGGTAGAACCAGAACCGTACCATATAAGATGGTTCTGGTTCTGGTTCCAGAACCGCCGATTCTGGTTCTTCAAAGAGGTAGAACCAGAACCGAAGAGGTAGAACCAGAACCGCATAGTTCTGATTTTGGTTCCTTATGGTTCTGGTTCTAGTTTCCGGTTCTGTATGGTAGTATACAATTTTATTTAATTCCTTATCCTACCAATTTTAATACGAATATAATAATATATTTCAAATTTCAAATAAAATGTAAAAAAATAAAGATCATATTTTAATTTTATTTTTATTCTACAAAGTAAGAAGTAATAAATAGATAATATAAATTTTATGAAAAGTACATTACATTGTCAAATTAAAAAATACATTACACTATCAAATGGTTGTCATGTGTTGACTTTCTTGAATTGGACAATCATCAATGTTGAAGATTCCATTTGAAGAAATATTGCAAAAAATATTTTTTTGCTTGCTTGATTTTGAAGATGAGCTACTACCATCAAAACTTGTCATTTGATAGCAAATAAGCAAAACAAATTTGTAAGTAATAATTTAATACTTACAAATTATAATGATAGATATTAGATGAATAGAAAGAATTAAATAATTAATAAAATATATAGAAAGTTCATAAAATTTAAACTTTCTTAAAACCTATTAAACACAACTAATTTTTTTTGAATTATCTCACTACTTATATTAATTATTTTTAACGGTTTTGGAACAAGCGGTTCTAGTTCTGGTTCTATTTTTTAGAGAACCAGAACCGGAACTTTTATCCAAGGTTCTACCACGGTTCTGTTCCATGGTTTTGGTTCCGGTTCTGGTCCGGTTTCAAACGGTCCGGTTCCAAATGGAACCATGGCCATGCCTATTTCCAGGGATATCTCTTCTGGAAATGACTACAGTCCTACTAGACACATCACGAGATCCAATCTCAATTCTTAGAGGTACTCTCTGCAAAGAAAAGCTAGGTAAATTTCAAAGCACAATTGTATTACATTCAACTGTAAAATAGTATTCTTGACATCCACACACATAACTTCCAAATATGGAATTGTTAATAGCAACAGTAGACATTTTAAAATTGAAACTTCATTCCCTTCCCGAAAACAAAGCCAACAATCACTGAAATAGCTCTCGTTGAGCTGGCCTTCAATAGATATCACTTCACTTGTTAATTATTCAAGCCAGTCTTCCAAAAGCTTTGGTTGAGCAAATCACAATTGGAACCTAACCACTCAAGTTAAATTTTTTTTTCAAACTAATTTTAAACAGTACCTCTAGATGCTCAAGCGAAGTGAAGTAAGGTGACAAGTCTTAAAAGTAACCATGTTTGGTGAGATTTATTAGAATTAACCTTCAGGAATATTAAAGCTCCAAGGAAGTTAGTTACGTGTGCCCTATGCTTGTTTGTTTAGACGTAGTTCTGCACCCGTTAACATTCTAAAGAAAAAAAAATCATTTGAAATGTTTACATGGCCATGTATTTGGAATTTTCCTCTTCCTAAATTTCTCTTATTTTTACTCATTCTTTGGTGGGAGAAGTCCAGTGGCAAGCTAGATACTAGGCAAGATACATCTACAGAAGCAGGCAAACCTTGATCTTCCAAAAGTTGTATTTCCATCCAGGTGTTCTCTGATCAGAGTCATCGACCTTGACCTTTATTCCAGCTGCTTGCAGAGTTTCTTTCACTGATGATGTAGCATTAAGAACTCCAGTTCTGTCATCGCTTTCTTCCATATTGGGGCAATCACAACCTGAAATCAGTCAATAATAAGAGCTATTCCATCTCAAGAAAGACAATTTTTAATGCACATAGCAAGGAAAATGGAAGGGCTAACAAAGCAAAAAGTTGTTACTTCACTGCACTGACGAGTCCAATTTCTGGACCAAAATCAAAACAAAAGTTGCAGAACTAATGTAAAATGATAGAAATACAAAATCTGTTGAAGTTTAGGAAACCAAATAAGGATTAAAAAAAATCAGCTTTGCGAAAATTAATCAGTCCATTGAGTTAAAAACACTGCATCTATCCCCAGCCTCCATTCACTCTTATCTTCTGGGCATACACATTAGCTAATATAGTTAGTAAAACAACCAAAAACAAGCAATACGCTTAGAAACAATTAATCAGTCTCTGTCAGAAGAAGATTCTTCTCTCTATGTATGTAATGAATATGAAAATTAATAAAAAGAGAAGCTCTTGTGCAACAAAGATTTGAAAAAAGTTCAAGTCCAACTTAGGCATTTGATAAATCACAGTTAGCACTCAAGACCAGTACAAAGTCACATAAACTGGTAATGCTAAAAGCAAAACAAGCAAAGGCTAACGTAAAGCAGATCACAGGCAAACATTAGTATAAGAGAAATAAAATGAAAAACCAGTAAAAGACCTTTTTGAATACCTGTACAGGTGCCAACCTAGGTGGAAGCATTAAGCCAAGGTCATCCCCATGAGTCATGATAATACCTCCAACAAATAGCGTCCATTTTCATCTGTAAATAAACTAAACAAGCAGACAGACTGTTTAGGGAATTGCACCTTTCATATTTCAAATACCAAAAACAGAACAGCAAAAAATTGATGCAAAACAACTATATCTGTAGGATATTTTGCAACAGTGTTCAGCAATGAAAAAAGCTCAATAATTTTAAAATCATCATCAATTACACCAATTGCACAGCTTATAGAAAATCACAGAAAAGGTAAAATGGTAAAACAAAAATTTTCTCAATACACAATACAAACGATGACAATCAACTTTTTAAGTTGCATACAAGCAATCTTCTGGAGAAACGAAGCAACAAGGTCAGAAACATTCTGTTTTTAAAATATAAAAAGAAGAACACGCCAAGGGATCTTTTTGGGGTTCCTGAAACATACACCAGAAAACCACTTAATGCATAGCTTTTTTGGCGAAGAAAATCAAATCTTCCGACCAAATTACACAGACTAAACTAAGTTCAGGAAACACTGTACCTGAGTCTAAAGACTTAGACTGGTGTTTCACTGAAAAGAACGGTCTTGTCATCCTTAACCTTAATCTCATGATGTTTCCATTGTCCATGGATAGTATCATACTTGAACATATATGTCTACAATTTGTGCATGGCAAAAGATCACACAATTCATAAAAGCACATAACTACAGATCCAGACCAAACTTGATCAACAACTACACTTTTTTTACTGTCCCGACGAACTTTTACGCATCTCCTAATTCCTAAAGAAGAATCGCATAAAATTTCAATCTTGACTCATAATTAACTGCAATAACAACTGGTTGTTGAACTTGCCATGTAATCAGTGGTGATAAATGGATCATTAACAGCAACAAGTTCTACATCATCCCTCTGCAAGATGACTCTAGCAACCAAACGTCCAGTTCTTCCAAAGCCTGTTAGACAAGTTCTACATCATCTGTGACTATAACTGAGATTAATTTTTTAAGAAAAAATTATGTAGAAAATCGGAGAAGTATGGAAGAAATATTGGTCAGCCGGTAAATTTGATGAGAGAAGAGAGGGAGGGATGGGGAAGAGCAGCGTTTACCAAGCCCTAACCCCCAATGGTGCAAAAATCAGAGGAGGAACAGAAATCAGAGAAGGAAAAAGTTGAAGACTTTGATGGTTGTAATCCTCGAGCCACAAGCCAACCTTCAATTGATGTGATTTTCTCTGCTGCTGCACATCTTAGACTGGATCCGAAGAATAAAGAACCAGGATCTGGCGGATAAAAGAACAAATGCAAAGAAGAACCGGTAGGCTCTCGAATTGCTAAGGAGAGAAGCCAATTTCCCGAGCGAATTGAAATGTGGTGGTAGTGGCATGTTGACAAAGATACCCACATACTCAGCAAAATATTACTAAGGAACAAAGAGAGACCAAAGGAAGCATATACCCAAAAACCTTTAGGGCAAATGAGTAATTTCATGCTTAACAAATCCCAATGCCTACATCTGCTACTGTGATAGAGCGTCACTAACAACTATCATTACCAACCATCAAACTCACTAGTAACAACCGGCATTTTTTTCAAACAAAAAAAAAAAGAGGGCCCATCACCAGCTCCACCTCAGCATCGGTCAATCTCGACCTGCCAATAAGTGTTTTGAAAACCGGACCGGACCGGCCGGTTCGACCGGTCGAACCGCGAACCGGCCATGACACCGGTCCGGTTCCATGCTTAGGTTGACTTTGCCAGAAAACTGGTCAAACCCGGTAAAAACCGTGAAACCCGTTGAACCGCATTGAACCGGTTTTCGAGTTTTCCCTTTTTCTTTTTTTTTTTTTGCAAAATGCTTCTATCAAGATTCGAACTCAAGACCTTTGCAATAGAAGACCAATGTAATAACCATTGCACCATCACATCTTATTTGTTTTTTTTGATAATTTATTTATATAAAACAAACATCTATATTTCATTTTTCCATTTTTCTTACAAAATCTCATTCTCTCGTGACTCTTTCTTTTTGATTTTCAACTCTCTCTTTCTCTCTCATCTTTTCTTTTGTTACTCCCTTTTTTAATCAAACCTCTTTAGTTTTAATTTATTGTTATTTTCTTCTATCTTTTAATTTTGTTTTTGTCCATTAAATTGAAAAAAGTTAAAAAAGAATTATTTTTCTTTAACCCAAATTATTTAATACCACAACCACTCACTTTTATCTCATTTTTTGTTTCTTATCAAGTTTGCATTTTTATTTTCAATTATTTTGACTTCTTTCGAACTCCAAACTTTCTTTTTTAAATTACAATATTTAAATCTCAAATATGTAAATTAAAATTTAAGTTCACAATGTCAAATTTTCATAGACGTGAATTTTGTATAATTTCAAAATATTGTGATATTTTTGGGTTGGATTTGAGATTTTTTTGGTAGATATAATTAAAATTGAGATGAAATTTATTTGTTTTAACTTATAATTTAAAAAATTTATTTTTGAAAATCCAAATTATTCAAAAATAGTGAACTTTTCATCATATAAAGTTTTAAATTAGTCTATTGCATGTCTTATTTTGTGCATATATATATTTATATAAATTATTTTTTAAAAAAATCATTGAACCGAGATTGAACCGGTTCGACCGATTGAACCTCGACCCTTTCACCTCACCGGTTCAATTGATGGTTCAGGTTTTAAAACATTGTTTAAAAGTTAGGGACATGGGCTTTCCTAGCAAATGGTGGCCGAGCAAGGATCTATTTATCGAGAGGAAAGTGGTGCATGCCCGCTGCTGTTCAGCCCCTTCCTCTGCCATTGCCACCAAATTACTGTTTCTTCTAGAAATTTAGACGCTTGCCAAATTACCGTTCTTCTAGAAATTTGCCTGCCAAATTACGGCCACACCACATGGGTTGGATTACGCAGAAAAATGCATTCAAAAAGCTCCGTTAATTTGGACATGCATAATGCGAATTACAAAATATGTCTTCATTTATGATATTGGTTGGGAATATTTTCTGCTACCCGTTGTTCTGCATCTGTAGTTGGGCGTGCAATCTGAATTTTGTTCTGACCCGGCAAGTTGCAAGTGGCCAGTTAGACTGTGAAAGCAAAATACCGTCTACTTTATTAACTTTAGTTACCACTGTGTGGCTTGGGACTTCAAAGAGGTCGAATTCGCGTAGATTCCTAGTGGAGCGACGTTGACGACGACTAACGTTTTTGGATAATATCCTTTTAACTCCCTTGAAATGACTCTTATATATGTAGGGATAATTTTAGAAACCTCCTTGAGGTTTTCGGGAATTACAGAGAGATTTCCTCAAGTTTCAAAAATTACACCTACCTCCCTTGCTTTTAAGGTTTATATAACAATATAGGTCCAATAGCCTATAATTTTTTACAAATATCCTAAAATACCATTCTTCTAAAGAACAAGACAAAATAAAATAAGGTTTTAATTTTTAACTTCTTGTACATGGCATACTCATTAAAGCAAACAGAGTCTAGTGACTCCAACTCATCTCAAACTTCATTACTTGCTAATTCTTGTTTAATGCAACTCACTACTACCACTACAATACTAAACCAAAAAATGCCTCTATGTCCCTAAGAACATAATTCATCATTACTCTAGCACTCTTAAAAATAGAAACAAAATTCTACCGTCATAGTAAAATCACAATCAATAGGTAAATAAAAGAGGGAACCAATGAGTTTTTTTAATTGCTAGATTTTTTTTTTGCTTAACCAACATAATAGTTACTTCTTTATCTTCCAACTCTCAATTTCATTTTTTTCCCTCTATCACTGCCACTTTTTTCATCTTTCCCTAGTTTGACAATAAAATTCATAGTCTACACCTTGTCAATTGGCTAACATTTGTAAAGAGTAAAACTATTAAAAAAAAGAAAGGGTCTAAAATTTTTGTTGTAAGAGAGAGACAATAAGACAAAAAAAATACAAATAAATTTTGAAAATGGTAAAAATTGATAGTGGTGTGATTAGTAACAATGGAGTGCGGTATTTGGTGAGAGGGAGAAGCAGTTGTAGGAGAAAAAGAGAGAATAGTATGAAAGAGGAATGGAGGGAGGGAGAAAGAGATGAAAATTAGAAAATTGATAGAGATTGTTCTTTGAGATTAGAAAATTACAAGTAGAATAATAAGGAGTATTTTTCGACTTTAAATGTCCCTTTATGAATTAACTATTAAGTGGGGGACACATTAGTCTTTTGATTGGACCAAGGGAGGTCTATGTAATTATTGGAACCTCGGGTGAGCTAAGTGAAATTGTCAGAAACTTCAAGGGAGGTTTCTGAAATTATCCCATATATATGTATATATATATATATATATATATATATAAACACGTATATTAGTCTTCCATTCATTAAGAGATGACTTATATATTGAATTTAAGAAATAAAGATGAAACATGTTGAAAGAGGTTAAATTCATGTAGTTTCCTACCACGTTGATGAGGATTAACATTTTTGGATTAGGATTTAAGAAATGGGGAAGGAATAAAAGGAATTGCATCTAAACCTCTAACTTCAGAAATCTCAACCTTAACCATTAAATGAAGGCCTTATCAGCAAGAAATGACTTCTAAGTTTTATCAAGCATAATCAACAAAATATTATGGCAGGAATAACAAAGTATATTACGTATGCATATTACATGAAACTTATCACAGAAGCCCAATTAAAGATTTAGTAAACAAATAAGTTTGGAAAAATTAGGCATTAAATCATGTTGTAGTGGTACATGTCCTTGACAAAATTATGGAATTACAATTCCAGGTTTCACCTATATTGAAAATTAATTTTAAGTTAGACATTTGAATATCACGTATTAGACTAATTATAATTTTATCAACTTATTGATATTACATGCATGTATGTGAAAGTAGTATAATATAAGTTACTTTCAGCGACTCATAAAATACATATTAATCTGAATAAAAATTTAAAACTTTAACATAAATTGAATCATTACTTGTGAAGTATAATACATACAAAATTTTAGTTTGACTATTTTTGATATATTTAAAAAAATACATGACAGAGGAGTTCTTTTTTTAATTATAATCGCTGAGGTGTAATATAAGTTTTTACTACATATGTTGTCAAATATTATTGAATACATAGCATATTAATGAAAAAAAAAGTTTTAGAAAAGCTTAGCAATATTAAAGTATTCTTATTTCCAATATCTGTTGCCAAAACTAAAGCATCTTATTTCCACAAATTGTAAACATATTTCAAGCATCTTATTTCCACAAATTGTAAACGACCATGCTGAGGTATGAGTGTGGTGTTCAAGCTTATACCCATATTCTCAAACTCAATCGGATATCGACTCGTTCAAGCTCAGGAGTCCAAAGTCAATGGATTAGATCAAATTCGATCAGGGTTGAATCGAATAACGTCATTAATACAAATTATTTAAAAATTAAAATATTATATGTAAAATACCTAAAAACATATTAATATTAATAAATGTATATTCATATATATTTGATGTTTCAAATATATTTAACAAGAAAATACAAAGAAATTAGAACAATCAAGTAGCAATTTATATTATTTATTGAACATTAACAAGTTTAAAATTAAAATTATGGACTTAATTGAAAAATAACACCAAACTTTAAGACAACATTTATAAAGTATGAAATATTTGAGATATATTAATAATTTTTAACAATCTAAGGGTCAAAACATAATATTAAAAATGCTTTGACTTTTCAAAAAAAAAAGATCCGGGATTTTTCTGGTCAAACCCGATTTTTGACATGATTTGACCATTTTTTTTCGGGATTTTAAGGTTAACTCGGGTCGGACAATTGGTCGATTCTCGAATCAACCGATCAAAGCGGCCAACCCGATCAGAGTTTAAAAACAGAGGCTTATACTGTATGGTTAATGAAATTTTTTTCCCCTTTTCTTCGTTGCCATTTTCTTTACATAAAATGCAATCTATTGAACTAAATAATCGGTAAGTCAAATTAAGTACCTTTTTTGTCCTCACCACCTCTTAGTTTTTCTCGATCAATATTCAATAAGCCATCCAGCTTCCAGCGCCCTCTATTTATCTCCCAAAATTTACACGTGCAATTCTTCAAAATAAAGCACTCTTATACTAGTCGTTAATTTGCTCCCACCCATGGTCGTTATATTTTATTTCCACATTGATTGGTCTCGTTATTTCCATTATCAACTAACACTAAAATTTAATTCTCGAATTGTGGCCCAGAATTCACCTAAATGACCTATAATTGGCGATATCATGTCATTCAATCATTTTCAACCGAATACATTTGAGAGGAGGACGGGATGGATTGAATGGCTCGAGAGAATGAGTGTAAGTGAAGAATCTTGAATTTGAATTCTTTTACTTATACTATTGAAAAAACTAATACTCCCTCCGTCCCATATATTTAGTCATGTTTAGGGATATGTGCTTTTTATGTATAGTACACTCTATCAATTTTTTTTTTCTTTTATTTCACTTTTGCTCTTAATCATGTGCTGGTTAAAATAAAAAATAGAAAATAACTTTATTACATTTGTCTTTATACATTATTAATAAAAGGGCATAAGGGAAATTTTAAAGTAGAAAATAGTTAGAAATATCAAACATAATAAATATTTTGAAACAGTAAAAAAAGGAAAAGAAATAGAATGGAATGGAAAGAGTACCTCAAACAAACGTGGGTCCCACTACATGTCATATCTTCACTTACGCCCTACAACTTTGTACGTATTTTTGCGGCTAACGGTGTTGGATTTCTTTGACCGCACGTGTGGTTTTTAACTAGGGATAATTGCAGAAACCTCCCCTGACTTTTATAGTAACAGCATTGACCTCCCCTATCAATTTTGAAATAGCACTGACCTCCCCTATCAAAAGTTGGAGGCAATTTAATAGGCAAAAGTGGGTCAATTTACTAAAGTACCCCTGACATGATTTAATTTTACCAAATAAATGTGATGAGTACTTTCATCAAACCCAACAAAACATTTGTTAATAAAAATTACACTAAATTAACTATTTCTGCATAGTTTAACTAATTAACTAATTAACTAAATTACTAATAATTTAATTAATTAATAACTAATTATCTAATAAACTATTAACTAATTAACTAATTATCTAATTGTTAATAGTTATTAACTAATCAAACTATTTTTGCATAATTAAACTAATTAACTATTAACTAATTATCTAATTAACTATTAACTAATTAACTAATTATCTAATTAATTAATTAACTAATTAACTAATTTCTGTTTATCTAATTAACTAATCTCTATTTATCTAATTAACTAATTATCTAATTATCTAATTAACTAATTAACTAAAGCTGTTGTCTGTCCGAAACTAATAAACTATTTGCATGTCAAACTAATTAACTAATTAACTGCTTAACTAATTAACTACCTAATTATCTAATTAATTAATTAACTAATTAACTAATTTTTGTTTATCTAATTAACTAATTATCTCCGAAACTAACAAACTATTTGCATGTTAAACTAATTAACTAATTAACTGCTTAACTAATTAACTAATTAACTGCTTAACTAATTAACTAATTAACTGCTTAACTAATTAACTAATTAACTAAAGCTGTTGTCTATCCTAAACTAACAAACTATTTGCATGTTAAACTAATTAACTAACTAATTATCCAATTAATTAATTAAGTAATTTTTGTTTATCTAATTAACTAATTATCTAATTATCTAATTGACTAATTAACTAAAGTTGTTGTCTATCCGAAACTAACAAACTATTTGCATGTTAAACTAATTAACTAATTAACTGCTTAACTAATTAACTAATTAACTAAATCTGTTGTCTGTCCGAAACTAACAAACTATTTGCATGTTAAACTAACTAACTAATTAATTAACTAATTATCTAATTAATTAACTAATTAACTAATTTCTATTTATCTAATTAACTAATTATCTAATTAACTAATTAACTGAAGCTGTTGTCTATCCGAAACTAACAAACCATTTGCATGTTAAACTAATTAACTAATTAACTGATTAACTGCTTAACTAATTAACTAACTAATTATCTAATTAATTAATTAACTAATTTCTATTTATCTAATTAACTAATTAACTAAAGCTATTGTCTGTCCGAAACTAACAAACTATTTGCATGTTAAACTAATTAACTAATTAACTGTTTAACTAATTAACTAATTAATTAGCTAATTAACAAACTATTTGCATGTTAAACTATATGAAGTACGCATTACCTATTTAAAGTATCGACTCTTTATAGGTATTTTACTTTCAAACATTTAATTTATGATAAAAATATCAATGTTTGTAAGTAAAATTCAAAAAGTGTTACAAAAAATATCAATATTCTTACTTTCAAACATTTAATTTATGACTCTATGCCCCTCCCTTTTTGTAAGAATATTACTGTAACACTTTTTGAATTTTACTTACAAACATTGATGTTTTTATCATAAATTAAATGTTTGAAAGTAAAATACCCATAAAGAGCCGATACTTTAAATAGGTAATGCGTACTGCATATAGTTTAACATGCAAATAGTCTGTTAATTAGTTAGTTAGTTAATTAATTGATTAGTTAAGTAGTTAATTAGTTAATTAGTTTAACATGCATATAGTTTGTTAGTTTCGGACAGACAACAGCTTTACTTAATTAGTTAATTAGTTAAGTAGTTAATTAGATAAATAGAAATTAGTTGATTAGTTAATTAATTAATTAGATAATTAGTTAATTAGTTAATAATTAATCAGATAATTAGTTAACTAATTAGATAATTAGTTTAACTATTAACTAATTAGATAATTAGTTAAGCAATTGTCAAGCAAATAATAATTGTCAAGCAAGAAGAGGGCAAAATTGGAAGAAATTTCTTATCTCACTTCTACAAAAGCTGTCAGGGAGGTTTCTGCAACGAATTGTTACTGTTTAGGGGAGGTGAATGCAATTTCAAAACCTAGAGGGGAGGTCAGTGCAAATGTCAAAAATCTCAGGGGAGGTTTCTGCAATTATCCCTTTTAACTAATAGTACTTCCCTGCTCCTTTACCAAACCACCGGTCCAAATCAGGACATTTCCAACTACCAAAGTTAGAAAACTAAACTACCAAAGTTGGAAAGTTCCAAAAGAAGTGGATAAACACTTCAGATGGTCAAGATGTGACGGTCATGATTTAACCACAAAAGTACAAGAATTTAAATGTGAGCCAACAACGAAGAAAGTGACAACTTTTGAAGAAGTCCAACCCCAAAGAAATATCTCCCCTTCCCAGATTAACTTTGCCTTCTGCAAGATAATTTCAACAATAGCAGGAATTGTCAAACTTGTAATAAAATGAAAAAGAAGAAAAAGACAAAGAATTTCTTAAAATACAAATTTTAATATTCCTGACATAAATATGACAGCCCAATATATTCATGCCAGGATTAGTAAAATATGATTTGCAAAATTATGCTTCAAGATGTTGCGAAATAAAAGGAGAAGAGAAAAATAGACAATTTTATTATTTTTTTTGAAAAAGGTATTAGAATGTGAATGTATTAGTAAAAGCCTGAAAGTACTTAAAGAAAGTTGCCTCTTTTTCAATTGCCATTTTTTTCTGTGAAATTTATGTTAAAGTATAACTTCTTTCACACAGTTTGTGATGTGCTAAAAAAGTGGAGAAACATGATGGATTGGTTTTTTGAGCTTTTCGGGTCATTTTTTTTTAATTTATATATACTATAGTGAGTTTTTCTTTTTTCTTTGTAACAGTTCAAAGCAATAGCATTTTAGTCTCATTCAATAAATTGGACTGTAGAAGGGATCAAAGTGAAAAAAAAAAGAGCACATTTAAAAAGTAAAGTGAAAAATGGGTAAGTTTAACTTGCAGGTGCTATTAGACAAAGTCGGCAAAGAGAGTTGGAAACTACAGGGAAGTTTCCTCGAGCAAGCAAGTGGGTAAAGAGGGTCGGAAACTACAAGGAAGGTTCCTCTTTCCAATGCTCGTTTAAATTCCTTACCTCCCACGCTACCAATAGTTCATGACGATTGTCTGGATCACAAAGAAATTCCCACCCCCAATAATGCTGGTGTCGGTAATGTTCCATCCTTACCGTTGATTTGGTATTGGCCTCTTCGTTATCATACTTTAATAATCATTCATTTAAAAAAAAAAAAAAATCAAAGCAATGAAATATCGTTAACTTTTTAACAAATTCGCCGTTAGAAATGGTACAATAAGCTCGTCCAAAAATACATGATCGCATGTGAATTTTGTATTCTTAACTAAGACACGGCAATTTTCTTATGATTCTTACTCACCTATGAAATACTAGATACCTCTAGATTAGTTAAGTCCCTTGTACTGTTCTCAATTAGAGAGCCTAAGCTAGATAAATCAGCATCTATACTTGAATTCCTAATTCTATTTATGACAGTTTGCACATCCTCTTCAAACTTGAAACCGTGTTTGGATTGTAAATTTTCAAAGAAAAATTATTAAGTTTTCTGTAAATATATTTTTCAATCATTTTTTTTACTTCACATATATCAAATCGTTATAATATTTTTTCTACAAAAAGTCTAGAAAAATGTAATCCAAACAAAGCTGATTTCCAACTGATAGCCCAACTAATAATTTCAGCTTCTTCTAGCCAAAACACCTCATCAATCAATTGATCATTCCATTTGCCAACAAACTAGAAACTTTTGCATTATGGTCCAACCTATTTTGTGATGAATATGAACTTTGCATCATTTTAAAGTAGGTAGGTGGTCTAGGAATCGATGGACTCTTCCATACACCAATTGATCTCCAAAACCCACTCTTATTCTACACCCCAACTTAAGAAGTGCCTTCTTACCCTCCACTAAACCTCTCCATTGGAGGAATGTCTTGAGTGCAGATCTTCTTCAAGAAAATCTTGATCAGGGAAATATTTATTAGACTTTAAAACTTGAAATAAAAGAGAGTTTTCCAAAAATCTAGCCCTCATTTGTTGACTTGTCCCAACTAGTCCAATGAATAACTCTTCTATCCTCCTAGTCCCCTCACCAAAATCTAGCCATCATTTGTTGAATATGCAGCAGGACATTATCCGAGAAACTGAAGAATGACATCGCATGAGCAGGAATTGCTGCTTGAATCACAGCCTTCAATAAAATTTCTTTTCTTGCCTGAGATAATTGCTGCTTTTTCCAACCATTAATCCATTGCAGAACCCTTTCTTTGGTAGAGAATTAAAGACCTCGCTTTTAGATCTCCCAACTATATGTAGCAGGCAACCCCAGGAACTTTTCATGTGGTTATATATGATTCATTGATTTATATCCTTATCATACTAAAATTAATGCTAATATCTATCAGTGTTTACTTCCCATGCCAATGCCTTTTACTTTTGACCATTATTGTTCTAATCTACATGATATATTTCCTCCGTGAAAATTTTGAGAGGCTCTAATTATCATCTGCAATCCCTTAGAAAAATTAAAAGCTAAACAAGCATTTCAATACCCATTGTTATGAAGAAGTAAAATTCAGATCAAAATAGGCTGGGGTGTGACTGTGCTTAGCCTGACCTAGTAATAAACATATGGGAGAAAAAGTAGAGCATGCTCTTATTGGTACAGTGTAAAGACTTGATCGCCTTTTGATTAATTTGGAAACGGCCAGGAAACTACTTGAGTCATCTACTTTTGCTCACTGAATTTATTCTTAATCATCCATTTAACTTTTGAAATGGTATACTTTTAGTTATATCAAATCTAATTTTAGGGTTCCATTTTTGAGGGAGGTGATGTAATCTCATGCTTACGGTGGGGACGTGAATCGTGATGGTTAAAGTTAACGTCTAAATTCAACAAAAGACCAAAAGTATATTTTTTTTTTCTAAAATTAAATAAGTCGACATTTCAAATAAAGATAAGGTAGCTACTTTACTCAGTGCTCTCAAAAACCTGCTTTTATAGAAAAATTGCATGTTAATTCATAATTTCACCGTGACAAATATATGTACGATGAATTACATCAAGTAAAAGGTAATTAAATACGAATTATTTGTAAGAAACAGGATGGGAAAGACTGAGCAATAAACTTTTCTTCTTTATTACACTATGTAAAAACGGGATGGCAACTAAGGACCAAGGGACAAACAGAATCTAAAGTTTTCACACACCTTTTCTCCCCTGCTGCGTTTCTAGATAGAAAGGGTTCGATGGGAGCAAGAATTTTAAGGAACATCTAGAGCATTTTGGATCCGTTTGGTTAGCATTATTTGAAACAAAAGAATTCAAATATTATTCGGCTTGCATCATAAATATAATTTCCAATTATGTTTTTATCCCACATGTATCACATTATAAAAAGTACTACCATGTAATTTCAAAGCCCTCTTCCAAAAAATGAATAAATAAATAAAAAAATATTCCTTCTATTTCATTGAAAATGTCATATTTTTCATTTTGAAATGTCCCAAAATATTAGTCATCTACTTTTGCTCATTGAATTTATTCTTAATCATCCATTTAACTTTCAAAATGCTATACTTTTAGTTATACCAGATGTAATTTTAGGGTTCCATTTTTGACGGAGGTGAGGTAATCTCATGCCAACCTCTAAAATTCAACACAGGGCCAAAAGCATATTTTTTTTTTTCTAAAATTATTAGTCGAGATGACAAGGACAGGACCAAAACTATTTTCCTTTTACAAATTGATACAAAAAAGAAGATAGTTTATGTTGGCTTATACTTCTATTTACATCAGGAAGATGGAGATTCAATAATGATACTCAACTCAATTCGCAAGCGTCAAGCAGAAGCTTATGAGGTCTACAACTGATACACGTAGGGCAGATTGAAAATTGAAACTCGGATAATTACAGAAAACATGACGATTGATAGAGTAGAATTATTAATTGGGCGTATGAGTTTTCGCTTCTAAACGATCACAATTTTCGTCTAATGAACGAGTACATGGGGATCGTGTCTCACAATAATGTTGATCTTTTAAGATGTCCAAAATTTCACCTACAAACGTATGATGGAGACGGGCCTCAAAAGTTGAGGTTCCTCCGGTTCAAACTAATCGATCGATGTAATTTTTATAATTTTTTTGTGTAAATTTGTATAACTTGTATTTAAGTTTAAATTTTTCTACTCATACAACTAAGTAGGTGCATCTCTCTCTGTCACTGGGTTTTAAAGCTTCCAAGCTATGAAAGGAACAGCTGGTGTAATGGTATTGGCTTTGTTTTATCTCTAGGTGGAAAAGAAGAGAGGGAGGTGTCACTGGGTTTTAAAGCTTCCAAGCTATGAAAGGAACAGCTGGTGTAATGGTGTTGCCTTTGTTTTATCTCTAGGTGTCAGAATTGACTGGGTGGTAGAGTCGTGGAAACGCTTCTTTCTTCCATATTTTATTTGGGACCTTAACTCCATGGAACAATATGTTACTGCTGAAAGACGGAAGAATTGAAATCGTAGATCAAACACTATGTATGGGTGCCATGAGCTGCCTAAACAAGAATTCTTGAACAGCGAACAACCAGTTCAGATATTCACAACCAAGAACAAGAGAGATGCACCTACTTAGTTGTATGAGTAGAAAAATTTAAACTTAAATACAAGTTATACAAATTTACACAAAAAAATCTACAATTTTGAATGGTTAATAAAGAGTGATTCTTCTACTGATCCTCCGTCTTTATTGCTTCCTCTTTTCCAAGACTTCTTCTCAATTTAGATTATATCAAAGTGACGATCCTTTTTTTCCTGTTGAATGAATCCGTGTAAGAGCGGTTAAATAAAAATATATGAGATTTTTCCTTGATGAAAGTGAGAAATTACGAAGAATTGAAATTGGTGTATGAATTAATTTTGTTTATTTGTTTTTGTGTGCGAGTCTCTTTGTGTGCACTGTGCACGAACACTAGTGTGTGTAAGATTGGTAATCAATGATACAGTAATACTAATGAACACGACCAATCCAAGTCTGTGAACTCCAAGGAGATTCAATGCTTTGATGGCTCATTTGATTTATTATGCATTCCTTTCAAGAGTTTGTGTCAGATCTTTTCTAACATGAATTAATTACGCCTGTCAAATTTTTCTACAACGTATCTGAAAACCATGTGAGATTCCTAGCTTCCTCCTGGCACTTTTTTTTTGATCGGCTGCTTGCTACCATGCTGATTGTGCACGGTAGCAGGCTCTGATTTAAAAAAAATTGTGCACGGTAGCTTGCAACGATTTTTTTTTTTTAAAAAAAAAAAATTTGCTATTGTGCTGACTAGGCACGACAGCTATAGTTTGGTACCACGGATTTGCCAGACCTACATTTGACGGACTTTTTTTTTGAGGTATAATCTAAGGAATTAGCCCACAAAATAGGCTGGGGTGTGACTGTGCTTAGCCTGACCTAGTAATAAACATATGGGAGAAAAAGTAGAGTATGCTCTTATTGGTACAGTGTGAAGACTTGATCGCCTTTTGATTAATTTGGAAACGGCCAGGAAACTACTTGAGTCATCTGCTTTTGCTCACTGAATTTATTCTTAATCATCCATTTAACTTTTAAAATGGTATACTTTTAGTTATATCAAATCTAATTTTAGGGTTCCATTTTTGACGGAGGTGATGTAATCTCATGTTTACGATGGGGACGTGAATCGTGATGGTTAAAGTTAACTTCTAAATTCAACAAAAGACCAAAAGTATATATTTTTTTTCTAAAATTAAATAAGTCGACATTTCAAATAAAGAGAAGGTAGCTACTTTACTCAGTGCTCTCAAAAACCTGCTTTTATAGAAAAATTGCATGTTAATTCATAATTTCACCGTGACAAACATATGTACGATGAATTACATCAAGTAAAAAGGTAATTGAATACGAATTATTTGTAAGAAACAGGATGGCAAAGACTGAGCAATAAACTTTTTTCCTTATTACACTGTGTAAAAAGGGGATGGCAACTAAGGACCAAGGGACAAACATTTTCCTTCCTTTCACATTTTGTGAAAGCGAGATGACAAGGACTGGACCAAAACAATTTTCCTTTTACAAATCGTAAAATGGTTTGGAAAGGGCATTTTATTTTTAACGAAATGCTGTTGCTTTTCTCCTACATACTGGCTTCTTAAAGAATGAATGTGTGGATTACATTGATTAATTAGCCAACTCATCTTATCAGGGAATCAATTCTTAAAGAATGTGTTTTCTCTACTGTCAGGTTTAAGATTAGATTCCCGAACCTTGTTATGTTTTCCGTAGGTACATTTTTCAATCACTTTTTTATCTTACATATATCAAATCGTTACAATAATTTTTTTATAAAAAGTTTAAAAAAATGCAATCCAAAGAAAGCTACATTGGGAGTGAAAAAGATGTGAAAGGGTTAAAAAGAAAAAAAACAAAAAAAAGAAGATAGTTTATGTTGGCTTATACTTTTGTTTACTTTAGGAAGATGGAGATTCAATAATGATACTCGGCTTAATTCACATTTCACAGGCGTTAAGCAGAAGCTTACGAGGTCCACAACTGATACACGTGGCTGAAAATTGAAACTCAGATAATCCCCACGGTGGCCAACTGATGATACACGTGGTTCACCAAAACATTCTGCTGTCCCCACGGTGACTAGTTAGAGGACCAACGTCGACGACGTTTACTTTTTAAGATACTTGGGATATGACAAAAGTGGGAATATTCCGTATTGATTTGCTCCATGCAGATCAGTAATGTCCAATCATCAAGTAATACAGAAACAGACAAGTAAATTCCAGATATTGCGCTTTTATCTTTTCAAGAGAAGATCCAATTATTTGCTTGACTGAAAAATAATAACATGATGTCGACATTTCCATAAAAGTCGAAACAAATATTTTATAATATTTCTATAATGTCGACATTTTCAAGTGTTATACATTCTATATTTTATAATATTTCAAAATGTTATTTTGTCAAAAAAGTCAAAATGTCTTTTAATGTCTTCTTTCAATGTAATCCCTTCATTTAATCATTTATCTATATATATATATATATATATGTTGTCATTTAAATTTGAAATTTAACTATGTAGAAATAAAATTGCAAAGAGGAGTACAAATATTACAATTAACTCACTATATTTATGAAGTTGGATTTCTGAAACATAATAAACAAATTGATACAGAGGGAGTAAAAAATAAAAAAGAATATACATTTCAAAGACAAACTTTATACTGTAAAACAACGTGACTCTTTTATCTCTGAATCCGCCACCCTGCCGCCAAATCTTGGCTGTGGATGGATGTTCAAAGCACTCCTATATACCTGTTTCAGAATTCACGTATAACTATATGTCAACAAAAGCATAAGAAAGCCACCAATATAAACTAAAAATTTCCAAAAGAAAGAAAGAAGTACCATTCTCGAGCGGAAGGACTTTTATGACGAGCCCTCCAAAGATAAAGATGGCGATAAATATCAGCTTGGCTCGGTAGTCAACGGGGAAGACCAACACAACCGGAATAACGGCGAAGAAAATTGAAACTTCGCCCATGAAACTAGATGCGTTGGGTAATGGCGTTGTAGGTTAATAGATGCCCAATAAGCACAAAACATCAGCAGGATAGCCATGGATGACAACGGGAAGGTTGCAGGTACGGGTGCAAGCGTTTGAAAATATTGCAAGGCTATGCCAATGCTAATGGCTGTAAAACAAGGTCCAATCACCGCCGGTAGCGACTGCAAGTTCGTCGTGTTATTGTTATCAACGGTGACTCGATCATGAGGATCATCACCACCACCAGGTCGTCGATCGGCAGTAGGCCGGTTCTGCTGCCCCTCTATATCAAATCCTGCACTACGCTCGCGTTGGGCGGGGGGCAACTCAGGTTGAATTGACTTGACCCTCTTCCACAGGCGGATAAGGTGTCCAATGACTGTCGACAGCAACGGCAAGTTCGTCATGTTATTGTTATCAACGGGGACTCGATCACGAGGATCATCACCATCATCAGGTTGCAAGTCGGTTGTAGGCGGGGGCTGCTGCTCCTCTATATCAGATCTTGAACTAGGCTCGATTTGCGTGGTGGGCAACTTTAGTTGGACCGGCCTTTCCAGGACGAGCCGCTTGGCCGGCTCGATCATAGTGAAGAAGAAGTAGAGAACGTAGCTGAATATTGGCCAAGTTTTTTTTCTTTTTTTTTTAATCAGGGAAATATGTTTTAGCTGCTGAGAAATGATCAAAAGTTATGAGAGTGTTTATAGGGAGGGATTTCAATTTTGATAGAGGGGGATGGGAATGGTTGGTGACAATGTCGGCTTTCCCACCAAACAGTCGCGGAACAGGGTCTGTCTTTTTTGTGGGAAGGGGGGGGGGGGTGTTGGGGGAGTGGTGGAAGGGTGGAAGGGAGGGGAGTGGTGGCGCGGAACAGGATCTGGCTTTTGGAGAGGGGGCAAGTTCGGCTTAAAAGTTAGGGACATGGGCTTTCCTAGCAAATGGTGGCCGAGCAAGGATCTATTTATCGAGAGGAAAGTGGTGCATGCCCGCTGCTGTTCAGCCCCTTCCTCTGCCATTGCCACCAAATTACTGTTTCTTCTAGAAATTTAGACGCTTGCCAAATTACTGTTCTTCTAGAAATTTGCCTGCCAAATTACAGCCACACCACATGGGTTGGATTACGGCAGAAAAATGCATTCAAAAAGCTCCGTTAATTTGGACATGCATAATGCGAATTACAAAATATGTCTTCATTTATGATATTGGTTGGGAATATTTTCTGCTACCCGTTGTTCTGCATCTGCAGTTGGGCGTGCAATCTGAATTTTGTTGCGACCCGGCAAGTTGCAAGTGGCCAGTTAGACTGTGAAAGCAAAATACAGTCTACTTTGTTGACTTTGGTTACCGCTGCGTGGCTTGGGACTTCTTTTTTTCCGGAGACGAGAGGAAAGTGGTGCATGCCCGCTGCTGTTCAGCCCCTTCCTCTGCCATTGCCACCAAATTACCGTTCTTCTAGAAATTTAGACGCTTTTCTTCTAGAAATTTGCCTGCCAAATTACGGCCACACCACATGGGTTGGATTACGCAGAAAAATGCATTCAAAAAGCTCCGTTAAATTGGACATGCATAATGCGAATTACAAAATATGTCTTCATTTATGATATTGGTTGGGAATATTTTCTGCTACCCGTTGTTCTGCATCTGCAGTTGGGCGTGCAATCTGAATTTTGTTGTGACTCGGAGGGGACTGAACCATCACCGGACCAAACGGGTGCACAACATACCCGCTTGAATTTTTTGAAGCAAACCACTTAAATGTGACATTTTGGTGGGAGACAAGGTTTTTAAGTGGCATTTTGGTCCCCACCAAGCTAGGTGGCTTGGGACTTCAAAGAGGTCGAATTCGCGTAGATTCCTAGCGCAGCAACGTTGACGAGGACTAACGTTTTTGGATAATATCCTTTTAACTCCCTTGAAATGACTTATATATATATAGGGATAATTTTAGAAACCTCCCTTGAGCTTTTCGGCAATTACAGAGAGATCTCCTCAAGTTTCAAAAATTATATCTACTTTCCTTGATTTTAAGGTTTATGTAACAATATAGACCCAATAGTCTATAATTTTTTACAAATATCCTAAAATACCCTTCTTCTAAAGAACAAGACAAAATAAAATAAGGTTTTAATTTTTAACTTCTTGTACATGGCATACTCATTAAAGCAAACAGAGTCTAGTGACTCCAATTTATCTCAAAATTCATTACTTGTTAATTTTTGCCTAATGCAACTCACTACTACCACTACCAATACTAAACCAAAAAATGCCTCTATGTCCCTAAGAACATAATTCATCATTGCTTTAGCACTCTTAAAAATAGAAACAAAATTCTACCTTCATAGTAAAATCACAATCAATAGGTAAATAAAAAAGGGAACCAATGAGTTTTTTTAATTGCTAGATTTTTTTTTGCTTAACAAACATAATAGTCACTTCTTTATCTTCCAACTCTCAATTTCATATTTTTCCCTATATCACTGCCACTTTTTTCATCTTTCCCCAGTTTGACAATAAAATTCATAGTCTACACCTTGTTAATTTGGTAACTTCAATTGACTAACATTTGTAAAGAGTAAAACTATTAAAAAAAAGAAAGTGTCTAAAATTTTTGTTGTATACGAGAGACAAGAAGACAAAAAAAAAAACAAATAAATTTTGAAAATGGTAAAAAAGTGATAGTGGTGTGATTAGTAACAATGGAGTGCGGTATTTGGTGAGAGGGAGAAGCAGTTGTAGGCAATGTTTTAAAATCCGGACCGTCAATTGAACCGGTGAAGTGAAAGGGTCGAGATTCAACCGGTCGAACCGATTCAATATCGGTTTTATGAAATTTTTTAAAAATAATTTATATAAATATATATATGCACAAAATAAGACATGCAATAGATTAATTTAAAACTTTATATGATGAAAAGTTTACTATTTTTGAATAACTTGGATTTTTAAAAATAAATTTTTTAAATTATAAGTTAAAACAAATAAATTTCATTTTAATTTCAATTATATCTACCAAAATAATCTTAAATCTAACCCAAAAATATCACAATATTTTGAAATTATACAGAATTCACGTCTATGAGAATTTGACATTGTGAACTTAAATTTTAATTTACGTCTTTGGGATTTAGAGATTGCAATTTAAAAAGGAAAGTTTGGAGTTCGAAGGAAGTCAAGAGAATCGAAATAGAAATGCAAACTTGATAAGAAACAAAAAATGAGATAAAAGTGAGTGGTTGTAGCATTAAATAATTTGGGTTAAAAAAATAATTCTTTTTAACTTTTTTCAATTTAATGGGCAAAAACAAAATTAAAAAGATGGAAGAAAACATCAATAAATTAAAACTAAAGAGGTTTGATTAAAAAAGGAGTGACAAAAAAAAGAGGAGAGAGAGTGTGTGTGTGTGTTGAAGATTAAAAAGAAAGAGTCATGAGAGAATGAGATTTTGTAAGAAAAATGAAAAAAAGAAATATGGATGTTTGTTTTATATATATAAGTTATCAAAAAACACAAATAAGATATGATGGTGCAATGGTTACTATACTGGTCTTCTGTTACAAAAGTCTTGAGTTCGAATCTTGATAGAAACATTTTGCAAAAAGGGGAAACTTGAAAACCGGTTCGATCCGGTTTAGCGGTTTTCACGGGTTTGACTGGGTTTGACCGATTTTTTGACAAAGTCAACACTACCATAGAACCCGGACCGGTGCCATGGCCGGTTCGCGGTTGAACCGGTCGAACCGCCCGGTTCGGTCCGGTTTTCAAAACACTGGTTGTAGGAGAAAAAGATAGAATAGTATGAAAGAGGAATGGAGGGAGGGAGAAAGAGATGAAAATTAGAAAATTGATGGAGATTGTTCTTTGAGATTAGAAAATTACAAGTAGAATAATAAGGAGTATTTTTCGACTTTAAATGTCCCTTTATGAATTAACTATTAAGTGGGGGACATATTAGTCTTTTGATTGGACCAAGGGAGGTCTATCTAATTATTGGAACCTCGGGGGAGCTAAGTGAAATTGTCAAAAACTTCAAGGGAGGTTTTTGAAATTATCCCATATATATATATATATATATATATATATATATATAAACACATATATTAGTCGTTCCACTCATAAAGAGATGACTTATATTTTCTTTTTATTTTTTTTAGCACAGGAGGGATTGAATTTAAGAAATGAAGATGAAACATGTTGAAAGAGGTTAAATTCATGTAGTTTCCCACCACGTTGATGAGGATTAACATTTTTGGATTAGGATTTAAGAAATGGGGAAAGAATAAAAGGAATTGCATCTAAACCTCTAACTTCAGAAATCTCAACCTTAACCATTAAATGAAGGCCTTATCAGCAAGAAATGACTTCTAAGTTTTATCAAGCATAATCAACAAAATATTATGGCAGGAATAACAAAGTATATTACGTATGCATATTACATGAAACTTATCACAAAAGCCCAATTAAAGATTTGGTAAACAAATAAGTTTGGAAAAATTAGGCATTAAATCATGTTGTAGTGGTACATGTCCTTGACAAAATTATGGAATTACAATTCCAGGTTTCACCTATTTCACCTATATTGAAAATTAATTTTAAGTTAGACATTTGAATATCACGTATTAGACTAATTACATTACTCATGAAGTATAATACATAAAAAAAATTAGTTTGAGTATTTTTGATATATGTATAAAAACATACATGATATAGAGTTCTTTTTTAATCATAATTGCCGAGGTGTAATATGAGTTTTTACTACATATGTTGTCGAATCTTAATGAATACATAGCAATATTAATGAAAAAAAAAAGTTTTAGAAAAGCTTAGCAATATTAAAGTATTCTTATTTCCAATATCTGTAGCCAAAACTAAAGCATTTTTTATTTCCATAATTTCTAAACATATTTCAATTATAGGTATGATTTTGTATGCTTAATTTTGCTAAACTTGTCCTTTTCTGCTGAATTTGTAAACTCAGCCAAGGAAAGAGAAGAAAAATTGCCTTTCTCTTCTTTCTCTAGTTTGAAATTCTCCTAGCTAGTTAGTGAATTAGGATTTTTCTTGTCAATTTATCTGTTGAGATCTTGACTATAAGTTAGCACTTTTTTTAATTTAAGCAGTTTCACATTTGAAGGTTCGGGTTAAAGGAGTGCATGTGGATCACTATTAGAGGCCGAGCACGCATGCAGGTTCAATGCATCTCTTAAAATTTTCCCTACATTAAATCTCCATCAATTTAAGAAGATTTTCGCTTATTGAGATAGTCTTAGTTATGTGAAATTAATCACGATCTACTTCAAAGAATCAAGCTCTTAGTTATAGGAAATTATTATTTTTCTGCTGCAGAGGGATCTGATGTGAATTAAGGATGAACCTGTTCGGCTTTGGAATTAAACTACGAGCCCCAGTCCAAGAAACCATTATAGGGTTATTATTTCATATTATTTCTTTAATAATTTTATATATTTTTATAATTATTTTCAAGTTGGTTTATCCACGCTTGTTGATAAACTTTAACGACATATTATTGTTGGTTTATCCACGCTTTCTTGAGCTAGTTCGAGGGTTATCGAAGGCTCTTTTCTTGTTTTTTCAATCTCATCTAGAACGTCTAGTCTACTGTTTTCTTGGTTCTTTTCTTTCTGTTTTTTCAATCTCATCTAGAACGTCTACTGTTTTCTTGATATCGCTTCAATGTCGTAATGAAACACCAAATGTTAAATCTAAAAATTACCAAAAACTTGAATCTTTTTTGGACGGTGGTATACTGCCAAGTACCTATGGTCGTCGGTTAGATGCCAAATCGAATCAACAGCCAACATCACAATCCACAGCCCCCCGCCCTCTCCCCCTTCCCCTATTCCCCATCCAACAAGTGAACAAATTAAGAAGATCCAAATTTCGTGCTCTTGTAGGTCCATCTAGTACAGAAATGTTAGCTAAAATTGATGCGCATTTTAACCCATTCTAGTGGCTGAAACACGCTGGTTTGATCTGTAATATTCCGTCTCACATTAAGAAGTTAAATGCCATGAAACAAATCTATGTGTCGTGTCTTAACACTCCTCCATTCTTTGGTCTAACGATGACAAAATCCCGAAACAAATGTATAAGTTGTGTCCGAACACTCAAATTCTTATTTAGAATATCCATTTTGATCCAACGATGACAAAATTCAAATAGTTGGATTTAGTTGTTGAAACCAAGCATAAAATTCAAATAATTAAGTGCAAATTACACTTTATCCCCTGTGATTTAGTATTTTTGTACATAAACCCCCTATAGTTTTAAAAGTTATACATAACCCCTCATAGTTTGGATTAAAGTGTTAAAGTAACGGAATTTGTAATCCATAACAGAGTCACCTAAAATATCAAAAATACCCCTATGTAAAGTTGAAAATTATTTATTAACCACAGGGAGATTATGTGTATATTTTGAAAACAATAAGAGATTATATGGTAAAGTATTAAATCATAAGGGGCTTATATAGTAAAATATAAAATCATACGGGGTTAGTGCGCCATGTATATTATGTTTATATTTTTTGATCATTTCAATCATTTTAATTTTTAAACAAGGGCAATTTCGATATTTTTAAAGATTCCGTTACGAATGATCATTTTCATTATTTTGACATTTTAATTCAAATCATGAGAAGATTATGTATAACTTTTAAAATTATAGGAGATTTATATACAAAAAAATATAATTTGGGGGTAAAATGTAATTTGCCCAATCATTAAACTTAGTTGTTGAAACTGTGATGTGTCTTGGACATGCGAGTACACTTCTCTAAATTGGGTCAACTAAATGCATGAAAACTCCCTCCTTAGAGATTACGGTTTTCTCAATTGCAAGGCAGTCTCGCGCACCCAAAACACGAGCAACATCGTGCCTGAAAAGAAATAGCACGTGCTATGCTACGATGGTTAATCGAACATCCACGTTTATTCTGACGAGGTCACACAAAACATAAAATGACAGATATCGATATTTATTAACCAGTGAGCAGCCACCGACAAGGGATTTAAGTCCTTCTTTGAACGGTAGATTGAAGGTTCAAATCTCATCTATAATAAAAAAAAATTCAAAAATAGTGTCAGAACACTCCATAATCTAATCAGATATATATATAATTGTACCTCGAAATGAAAAGGACATAGCCCATAAGGTAGACACAAGAGGCTGATCTTACTACCTCTAATGATGAGTGGTTTTTTTTTTTTGACATGTACATTTAAATAATAACTAACTTATCACGTAAATACCATATCATAATTATTTTTTTCTGCATTTAGACACTTCTTAAGTTAAACTTGACATTTAACAAAAAAATTTAATAGCTAGTATCCATTTAGCACCCTTTCGTGTACACTTTGTTTGGATGTTACATTACTTTTCTCCACTAAAATCTAGAAAAGAAAAAGTCATACTAGTACTATTCATTTCTACAAGTAACCTTCTAAGGTCAAAAGTAGACCATATTGCTTCGCTAGAATTTTATTGTTCCACAGGTCCAGTTTATGGCTAGTTGTCTACTGGTAGTCTCTTTTCTTTCTTGGTCAGCAGTTTTACTTTTCTCATTAGTATCGAGTTCAAATTAGGGCTGCAAACGAATCGAGCCGCTCGCGAGCAGCTCGAGTCAAGCTCGAGTCGAGCAACTCGAGCTCGAACTCGAGTTCAGAATATTAAGTTCGTTAGCTCGCGAGCCGACTCGTGAGATTGAGTATATATATATATATATATTTTTAGTTTTATTTTTATTTAATAATAAAATTACGTATATTATATATATATTTTTTTTAATTTTTATTTTCATAGTAAAATTACGCATATATCCTTAATATTTTATTATTTATTAAGAAAAAAATATTATTTTATTTATTTTTTAAAAAATAAAATAATTATTTTTTATTTTTTTCGAGCTCTCGAGCTCGAACTCGAGCTCGGCTCGACTTGATTCGAGTTGAGCTCGAGCTTGAAAATTGCCGGCTCGTCGAGCTCGAGCTTGGTAAAATTTAGTCGAGGCTCGGCTCGATTAGCTCAAAACTCGACTCGACTCGGCTCGTTTGCAGCCCTAGTTCAAACATAAGTGACTCTACCAGAGAAAATATGTGCTACGCTGAATTTTTTTCCCCTCTGGTATAGCTGACAGCTGTCGATTTCTTTCCTCTACCTACCTATTATTATCTTACATATATATAAAAAGCTAAGACTTCTACTCTCAGGTTTAGCCACGTGGTGGCCTGAGGGGAGGGAGAAAAAATTTCTTTCGTTTATGCCCTGAGAATCTTGGGCCTGTTTGGAAGCCAGGTTTTTAAGTAAGTTTTTTAACAACTTTTGCTACAGGATTCCAAAAAACTTTTCAAAATTTTTTACCTACACACTTCAAAATACCCAAAACACACAAAAAAAATTCCCTTCCCTTTTTTTTTTTCTTTTTCCTCCCCCATCCCAACCCACCACCACCTCCGTCACTGACACCACCTCCGGCACGTTTCCTTTTTTTTTTGGCCTTTCTCCCTCTCCCCGCCATCTTTCCCTGCCATCTCTCCCTTTACCCAGTTTGTATGACCCTTTTTTTTAAAAAAAATTCCCTTCCCCCACTCCTCCCCCATCACCCTTCCCCTTCCCCTCTGGCTGATCTGGTAGCGAGGCTAGATAGCGCCGGGGAGGGGGATTTTTCCACGCACCAGATTGCGGGGAGGGGAGGAGAGGGGAAGGCTGAAAATTGCAAAAAAAAAAATAAAGTTGACTGGCTCGTGGAGGAGGTGCGCCTTGACTGCCGGGCGAGGGAAGAGGGAGGGGGAAGGGCAAAGGGGAGGAGAAGGGGAAAGGGAGGAGAGGGGTGGCGGGAGGTGGCATTGGAGGAGGTGCTGGTGGAGGAGCTGATGGTGGTGCTGGAGTTGGAGGAGGTGCAGGTAGTGGTGGTGGTGCTGGTGGTGGCGTTGGAGGAGGTGCTGGTGGAGGAGCAGGTGGAGGAAAAGGTGGTGGTGCAGGAGGTGGGGCTGGTGGTGGAGTTGGGGGTGGAGCAGGCGGGAGAGTAGGAGGAAGGACTGGTGGAGGCATTGGCGGTGGTGCCGGAGGTGGAGCAGGTGGAGGCGTGGGAGGAGAGGCTGGAGGAGGCCTTGGTGGAGGTTTGGAGGTGGGGCTGGTGGCGGAGTAGGGGGTGGAGCAGGCTGCTGCGTTGCGTTGGTGCTACTGCGTTGCATTGGTGCTGCGTAGAAGAAGAAGAAGAGAGAAAGAAAAGAGAGAGGAAAGAAAGACAAAGAAAAAAGAAAGAGAAAAAGAAAAAAAAAGAAAAAAAAAGAAAAGGAAAAATAGTTTTTCCACTTTACAAAAACTTCTACAAAAATTTTTTCAAAAACTTCTACAGTGCACTACAGTAAAGTTTTAGATAAACTCCCAAAAAACTCAAGTTCCAAACAGGCCCCTTGATTAGTTCTCCGAACAGTGTATCATTAGTGATGTTATTTTTGTCTTGTTACATGAAATTACTAACTTGTCCAGAGAAAAATAACTAGCCCCAAAACAGTAACTAACTATTGAGGGTTATTTCTGACTTTTTCCGCATATTCTTTTGCTTTACTTCTCAGTCTTTCCCGGCATTAGCTCTGTTCTCCACTTCTTGTTTGTCTCCATTATGCAAGACAAAAAGCCAACAAGTCAAACAACTTTAACACCGATGGCAGGAAAGCAACACACTCTATTTGAAGTTCATTTTACAACTTTAGCCCATCATTTTTTTTCTTCTTCCTTTCTCTCTCTTTGTTTCCCGTTTCTCTATTTTTCCTTTCTTCTCTTTCTGGTTCAACGAAGAAAAGTGACAAGAAGCCAAAAAGTCAAACAACTTTAGCACCGATGGCAAGAAAGCAAAACACTCCATTTGCACTTCATTT
Source organism: Coffea eugenioides (assembly GCF_003713205.1). Taxonomy (NCBI): domain Eukaryota; kingdom Viridiplantae; phylum Streptophyta; class Magnoliopsida; order Gentianales; family Rubiaceae; genus Coffea; species Coffea eugenioides. The sequence goes on from NC_040045.1 coordinate 2,980,684, forward strand.
TACTTTCCCCACTTTTCCTTCGCTTTCCTTCAGTAATTAACCAAGAAAGACCTTCACAAATTTCAATCGATGTCCCAAAGATCACAACTTTCGATTTACTTTCACTACAAAAACTAGAATGATTGAAATGAGATGACTATGGTGAAAACACCCATCTCCTCTTGTGATTTTGTGAGTTTATAGCCATTGAATTTGTTTCTTTGTTGTTTTATATTGACTACAAATTGATTGTTTGGTTCCTAACGCTTGTTGCCATTTTGTAGGAAAAAGTTGCAGATTTACTTCTCAGTCTTTCCCATCTCTTGCCTTTTTTTTTTGGTCTAAGAAAGCGGTAACTAGCATTGTCCAGAAGTGGTTTTGACTTTTTGCCTAGCATTCTTCCCCTCTCCTTCCAATTGTTTTAGCTTCGTTTTCTTTTTGCTTGAGAAGAAACATGTTTGCAGATTTCATTTTGTTGTCATGTTCAATTCGAGTGTGTAGGTCTATCATGGCTGAATTGTAGTCTTAGAATCTATTGCTCCAATATTTTTTGATAGAACAATGCATTCTAAGACTTACACTTACTAGGACCTACCTCACCTGCTAATGACTGCTATTAGCAGAGCCACAAAGTTGTAAATCGTAGCTTGACGAGCTGAAAACGCAGTATTAGAGTCCACTGCTCCAATATCTTTTGATAGAGCAGTGCATTTTAATACTCATATGTCATATAAGTCTCTCTAGCAATGAATAATATGTACAGTAGATCTTTACATTCCTTTTCTATATGCTACAATTTTTGCGCCCGAGTTTTGTTGTGTTTCACCTGTTAATCATACTTTTCCAATTGTAAGTTTGTTTGCTTTCACTTATTAACTCAATGTATCCTTTATATGATTATAATAGAGCTAACTAATCGATAGATTGCTATGTATTGGAAACAAAAGAGTAAGCATTTCTTTCTACACCTTACAAATGAGTAAACAGGGACAATTTTTATTTGAAATTCTCCAATTGATGATTACTATTGTTCAATATTTATTGTACAGGCTTTTATTCTGTTTGCATCCTCTTATAGCTCACTATACCTGAAGATATTCAGCTTAGATTCTTTCCTATTAAAAAAACACATTTCAATATTTTTTACACAATACCTTGGCCATTGGCTGTGTCTTGCACAGCCAGAAATACTCTAGTTATTATATAAAAGAACAACTTAAGTTGTCCATCTATTGGCAAGTGTCAAGCTCTTATTGGAGGAAGGAACTTTGTTTTAAAGAATGATAAATGTCTATTTGAGACTTGGTCTTACAATTGAGAATTTCAATACTAGCTTACTATTTAGGGGTCAATTGATAGTAATGGATTAAATATATTTATTTTTTAATTTTGTTTGTGTTTTAATAAGCGTTAAAAGTCAGTTGCGTCCTTTCGTGAAAGGTGGTTGTGTGAATAGTTACTAACTATTTAGGACTATTTTTGTACGTTTGAAAATATTTCCTTCTTATTTTTCTGTTTCGATGCAAATAGTTTGATACTGTTTGTCGTTTGACCTAAGCATATGGGTTGGTTTTAGGCCTCTCACTAATAAGCCATTTGCATTGTTGGTATCACACAGCCCTGATAATTAGTTTTACGCTTCTGAAGAGTCTTCTTGTAGCTTCATGAGATCGAAAATCTCTTCTTCTCCATTTCTTCCGCTCAGATAACCGAATATGAACCTGCAAAACATGCTACCGTTCTACTAGTTTTCTGAACAAAGCATTGTACTTTCTTTCGATTAGAACCACAAAAACTCTCCACAAGAATCAGCTTCTTTTAGGGATTGTACTTGGTTTGAATTTACCAGAGAATTCTTCCTTTTTTCTGCTATGAAGTGATGTTTTCTTTTAGGAAACAATTTTTAATTATCTATGGTACGGTTTCTAAAACACCCCACCATATATACAAAAGGGAGAATGGAAAGGAGAAACGCTTTAGATGTTGGTTCTTTCTTTCATCACTAGCACGGGTCTGGCCATGCTACGCAGCGGCCTACTCACTGATATGATCAACTAAATCTGTAACAATGAGAATAATTTGCTAAAAGATCATAATGTATATATAGGTTTAAGAGGTAAATAATATGCAAATCACAACCATACATTACATAAACTAAGTCATTCATGTCTTAGTAGAATACATACTTGAGTGCTAGCCACAGTTACATATTAGGAGGCTTAAATAAGCTTCATTGCCTATCGAATTACAACATTGTTGGTTAAACTATTAATAGTTATATTAGGATCCATTACTTTTTAAGTCAAAAGAATAATGGATCATAATATAATTCAAAACATATTGTCTAAGTAATGAAGGCAGGCACTTAGGTAATTAACAAAAGATTTAACAAAAGTACAGAATTAGGCCATATCAGTCTTGCTTAGCTTTAGCTTTCTTTGCTGGACTGTCTTTGATATTGCCAGGTGGACTATACTGTTTTGCAGCTTCTTTCGCAAATTGTTCAGGAGCCTTTGTTGCATGTTTAGCAGGTGTGTCTGCTGGTAAAGCTTGACTTTGAGATGGGCTTTCTGGAAACTCAAGGCTTCTTTTTGCTCTACTGGTTGTATATGTGCGGCTTTCTTTGCAAGAACTGGCTGCATCAATTTCTTCAAGTACCAACTTTGTGGTTGGTGTGAACATCTGATCCTTTGATGATTTTTCTGCATGCTTTGCTGATGAGCTGCCAAGTGCAGAAGAAACTTTAGTGTTTTCTGGAAGTGCTAGTGGAAGTGGATTATGCGATAGTTCAGTTGCAGTGTAAGCTTTAACGACATTATTCTTTCTCTGGAGTTGACCTTGAAAGGGAGTCTCATAGGATTTCAGAAAACAGACCACTGTGTACTTTTTCAAAGCATCATTAAGTTCAGTGTCTATTCCAAAGCCCTGCACTAGAAAATTTTTTTTGTTAGGTTTAGTGAATTGTTTTGTATGTATATTTGTATTTATGGTTGAATATAAGACAAAATTTTTACTTACATCTTCTTGTGCTTGCTTAAGTTGCAGTGGAGTGAACTCAATCATTTTTTCAGCATCTTCTCCAGATATAATGCAATGTATTGAGCTCGAAGCATTAGTTATAATAATTGGAATGCGAGCCCTTTAATTGAGTAAAGGAATTAAGATTAATATATGGTAACAAATTGGAATAATGTTTAATTTAGAAGTATAAGTTAATGGTCTAACCTGAGTTCAACTTCACTTTGCTGTTTGCATGAAGGACAATGGATGATCCAGTCAATGTCAGCATTTACAATTTTGTGACAATTCACACAAGCAGTAGTCCAATATTTGGTGAATCCATATGCAAGTTTGATAGTTCCTTGCACCCAAGCTGTCTTTTGCTGAGTGAACCAAGCATGAATGGTATTTGAATATAAGTTAGAGACAAAATAGTTATATTTAAGCGAAATTTTTAAATAACAAATGGCACTTACAACTGAAAATGATGCTTGAAAATTGCTGATTGCTTTGATATCTTCTTCATTTGGAGGAGGAAGTAAACAGTTTGGATCATTGTATGTTTTAGCATCAAGCAAATTTCTGATTTCTTCCTTGTTCAAACTAAACCTGAATGGTTATGTTTAGAGCACAAATAAAAAATTTACTAGTAAAATAAATTGATAATTTATGGTAAAAAATCAAAAGAAAATTATACTTACCATTGCCTGAAAGAGAGGTCATCTGGGAGTGGAGGATTTATCAGAATTCCAGATGAATACCTTTTAGTGAATGACAAAGCTGTAAAAATGATGAAAATTTTTAGTAATAAAACATATCAAGTATTTAGAAGTCAAACAGTAAAGCAATCATAATGCATAATGAAAATTTTACTATTGAATGTGGTCACTTTGACACGGAGAGCTATGATTAGAGGGGCAGTGCTAATCATGTCTGCTATTTTGCTCCCTTCATCATGTTCAAATTCATTCCAAAGAGTCATAACCATGAGTCTTTTCCTATCAGGTATAACAAAAAATTGTAACTACTATCATTAATCTAAAATGAATTAATAAAAAAGTAGTATTCAGTTTTGATTTACTGTTCATTCACTATTATAATGTCTCTAGAAGTACAATCTGGATTTGCTTGTTTTACTGGTAATGCCTGAATCACAAAGCCTCTAATATCTGAAATAAAAATATTGATATGAATGTAAGCAATCAATAAAATATCAAATGATTGTCAAGTAAATTAAAAAATAATGTAAGAAAAATTACTGCAAAGATTATCTGAATCAGCATATTTGTGCATATCAGAGAACTTTGTCAGCTCAAATATGCAATTAAGGCGACATAGGCGGCACAGGTTCAGTATAATTTTCAACCAAAGTCTTGTAGTTCAAAATCCAGGAGCATTCATAGGTCCCAACTCTGTATGTTGGGTCAGTAGGAACGACAATTGCATTAGAAACATAATATCTTTGATAAGGCTGGAGAAATTTGCTGAAGACCTTGATGTGTTGTTCATAGGTCACAACAGAAACTTTTGTTCCCTGATTAGGATTACAAAAAGTTAGTTTTATGTATATTATGAGTTAAAACCATAAGTGTCATGTTGATGGCTAACATCATATTTATCACACAGAAATTATTAAAATTATAGGTATGAATACTTTAATAGTCACGTGACTATTCACTCGCAATGAAACTATAGTTGTGCTATCATAGTATGTACAAACTCACATGAATACTAAGGATTTTTTCTTAAGCAAATGTAATGAGCAGACAAATCATGAAATGTTTTTATACAGATCGTGAAATGTTCTCATATATGAATTTAATGAGTAGACAAATAGGAAAGTATTTGCTAACCTCACTATCTGTGAGCAGAAAGCGCATAATTCGCCTAGATGGAACTTCACGAGTCAGTTGATTGTGGCCTCTGTGAACAACTTGTGCTAGAATAATCCATTTTTCTGCTCCTTTCTAAATGTATAGCACTGAAGATATATGTCTAGGCATGATGACCTATATTTGTAGAGAAATTGGATAGTCAATTAAACAAAATAATAAAGTTCTAAACAAAAAAGCCCATGAATATTGAAACCTGGTAATGTAATCTGGGAAGCTTCACGAACTTCTTTATATACTATGTTTTTAGTATGATCAGTGCATGATTCATCAAAATAAGTTGGCCTGATAAGCACTTTTACAGTTGAAGCTGTTTTGGCCCTTGAAAGTGCAACATATAATTGGCCATGTGAAACACAGGTTCTTTCAAATAAATACCAACAAAATCTAATATTTGGCCTTGTGCTTTATTTATTGTCATTGCAAAGCACAAACGAATTGGAAATTGTGTTCTTTTATATGGAACTGGATATTGTTCATCATTTGGTGGCTGCATGGAAATTCTATGTATAAAAACTTCTTTGCCACAAAAATCACCAACTGCAATTTTAACACAAATAACATTCTTGCTCAAACTCTTTATTATCAGTCTCGTTCCATTGCATAATCCTTCAGTAGGATCAAGATTTCTTAAAAGAATTCTTGGGGCATTGGGTTTTAACAGTAACCTATGTGGAGGTAAGTTGCTAGGGGTAAGAGTATTCAGGAGATCAATATATTCAGACTGGTGATTTTCATTCAATGTTTCATCATAGCTTAAGCACTTAGTCAAATCTCCTGGAAATTTTTCGATCAATTGATCATTTATTTCATCTACAAAGTTATTCTTTGTACTTAAAATTGCTCTATTTTGTGAGCAATGCAGTTTCTTTGAAGCATCTTTAAATTTAGGATACACAATATTGATCAGCTTTTCAATTGCATCAGTCTCATTATTATAGTTAACTATAATTGAAGATGGAAGTTTTACTATATCATTGTCATCTGTTTCTGGTGTTCCATCTCCAATTTTTAAAAGAAACTGCGTGAATGAAGGATCTAATTTTGCTATCATATTCTCTGTTAATTGCAATTTTTCTAATTTGTGCCATAATGGAGAATTTATCAAATATGCATTTATCATTTCAGCTTTTGTTCCTTTTCGAACAACTAGCAATGTTTGTCTAAAATCTCCACCAAGCACAACTACCTTTCCCCCAAATACTTCTTCTGAATTCATTAAATCTCTTAAGAGATCATCTAAAGCTTCAATTGCTGCTTTTTTATACATTGGTGTTTCATCCCAAATTATTAGTTTTGCTTCTTTGATCATTGTAGCTAAAGAAGTTTGTTTATTGACTCGACATGTTGCACCATCAAAGATATCTATTGGAATTTTAAATCTGGAATGTGCAGTTCTTCCACCTGATAAAATGGAAGCTGCAATTCCTGATGTAGCTGTAGCAAGTGCAAGATAGCCTTTGGATCTAACATTAGCTAACAAAGCTCTGTTCAGGAATGTTTTTCCTGTACCACCTGGACCGTCAATGAAAAAAAACCAGGTCTATCTGAGTAAATTCTCTCAGATATGACTATGAATGCTTTTTTTTGTTTTTCATTAAGTAGCTTAATTGAATTCAAGTCAGTTTCTGAAATGACAATGTTTATTTCTGCTCTTAATTCTCGAGTTTCATTCTCTATATTTTCATAAGAGAATCCAGTGGGAATCAAATTATATGAATGTATACTTTTTCCCATGGATTGCAAAAATCCATCAATTTGTTGCAAGACGTTTCTTTTTACTTATGCAGGTGTCATTGCTGAACACTTGGCAAAATCTTTTGACATAGAAGATTCAAAATTTTGCCACAATGCCTTTGGGTCATTAGGGCAAGAATAAACTAAAAGTGTTGCAAAAAGTCGCCTCATTTCATAGGGCATATGAAACAGTGAGGCTTCTTGTAAACAAATTTCTTGGCTGTTATCATTTTGTAACAAGCCTCGAATTAATGCTGCTTCTTGAAATGTTTCTACCTGAACTCCATTAAAGGTTCTTAAGTCATCAAATGAAGTTGGACATCGAACCTTTGATAAGAGTAATCTCAAGTAGTATCGTTTTTCTTCAGAAGGATAAGCAGTCATTATTCGACTTATTGATTCACCTCTTTCTCTCAATTTCCAGCATTTTTTGCTTTGGTAACCAGACAAAATGATCAGGAAACTCTATATAAGTACAATTTAGATCCTGAGCTGCTTTATCTGTCCTATTCATGTAAAAAAATTCAATAAGCATTGTTTTTTTCAAATGACAATTATTGACAACATTTTGAAGATTAGCTTTTTTTTGAAACTCATTGGCTGATAATTCTCCAAATGTAATTGTAAATGAATAATAGTTGGCTTTATTTCACTCATACAAAATCTAAAATTCTCCATGCTGCCTCAGGTGGAGAAACCCACCTAGCTGATACATATTGTTTAATTTCATCAATTTCTGAATCAGGTTTATTATTACTACACAAAAGCTAGTTTTATCATGACCTTTATAGATATATTTGTAAATGTATTTGACTGCCTTAATTGTAGAGCATATTTCAACATTAAGATGGTAATCAAATTTAGCCAAAAGCTATGGATTGTATGGTACAACCCATCTGTTATCTAAAAGAGCTGATTTGATCTTAATTTGAACTCCATCATCTCTCCTTCGATATTCAGGATATGCATTAATAGTTTGGATAGTTTCCTCACAGAAATTTTTAGGAAAATTATTCTTGCAAGTTCCATTTTTTCTCATGCATACACTTGTTGGATCAAGTGAACCACATGGTCCATGAAGCATATGTTTGATGACCAGATTATATAGATGTTCATTTTTCTCTTTATTTGGTATCTCAGCACAAACAATTTTATCATATTCTTCAGGGGTATACATCTTGAATTTTGACTTTAAAATTAGCAAGAAATGTGCATGTGGCAGTCCATGTTTTTGGTATTCAATGACATAAGTGTAAGCTGCCACTTCACCAAAGATGCATTTTTTCAAAAGTTTATCTTTAAGCTGCTCTAACTTAGCCTGAAACACTCTAGCAAGCAAATCTAGTCTATTTTGTGCCTCTTTTTTGTCTATGAAGTGTTCTTTTATTTCTGGCCAATTAGGATTGCAAGTCATGGTCAGAAATATATCTGGTTTACCATACTTCTGTACCAATGTCATTGCATCCATGTATTTGTGTCTCATATTTCTTGGTCCTCCAATAAAGGATGGTGGTAATATGATACGCTGGCCAACATTACATGCTTGACTCTCACCTGATCCTAAAGCATCTATTATGCCTTTCAAGAATTCTCTCCTAATTTCCTCTTGTTGTAATCTATAGAAGTCGAGTCTTTGTGTCTCAAGCTTCACATATTGATCAACAATATATTGTTGTAGGAGTCTAGCAAAATGCAATAACCAAGATTCATCATTTTTCCTAATCTGAAGTTTATAACAATAATATTCTCGAAGGGACACAAAATTTGGATCTTCATGTATGCTTTCCATTGCTGTGGAAATAATAACAGTACATTATTAAATATGTAATCATAAATATTAAATACGTAAAATGAAAGATGATGGTATAGAGTTATTGTGCTAACCATGTTCTTCATTTTAGATTAGTTGTTCTGCTGTAGCAGCATTTGCAGGGGAAATCAAATCTGCTACAGGTTGCTTTTTTTCCCCTTTCTTCTATATACTTTTACCCCTTTCTTTGGTATTCCTTGGTGCCAGCCAAGATCACCAAAAGGAATAAGTATTGGATATTGGAGTGGATCATAACATCCATAATAGTATTGTATATTTTTTGAAGTACCACTATGGGTATGAACTTTAATATCACGCCTGCTGGTCTCTCCATTTTCTTGCCCCTCAATCCACAACCCTGCAACTTGTGAAGTTGTTGGTCTATTATAGACTCTCTGATCAACACCAGGCAGAGTTTTTAAGACAATATAGTAATTATCTAAATTAGGTATCTCTCTCAAGGTTCTAAAGAATTTTGCATATGGATTATACTCAAGAACTTGCATAATTTTCCTAATTACACTTTCAGATAGTCTAGGACAAGCTGCCAATCGATTACTTACTTCAGTTTCAAAGTCATTGAAATATAACTGCAAATTATTACCATGACCATTGCTTGAATTGAAATCATTCAGAAAATGATATACTTGTCCTTGAATTCTAAAAGTGTAAATTCCTTTATTTCTTTTTGAGAGAGTCTGATCAGTTTTAACACCGAAGGAAGTGAATCCAAAATGATTATTATACATTCTAATAAGAGTTCTAAAAGATTGCGCCTCTTGTGAAGATGAAGTCAATAACTCTTTAAAGATATCTGGAATTTTATTTTGAGCCAAAACAACTTCACCATCTTGGCAACAAAAATATGCTGTCTCTGAAAAAAACTTCTTGGCTCCGCAATGAGGACAATCTAGTTGGCATGGTAGGATATCATCTTTGTCAGGAATTATATCCAACAAAGCTCTTCCTGTTTTGCACCCTCTTCCTAAAATATAATTATTTTAGAGCATTTAGTAGTCAAATCATTCAATTGATTTTAATGCTAGTGTAAAAACAGAGATTAGAAAACTTAAAAGTATTAACTATAGACCCGGCTGAGTTTTTTTGACAGATGATCTACGATGCTTGGAACGACATCGAGAACTATGCTGAACATCAACAACTGAGGAACACTCATCAATAATTATGATGCTTGTTCGATTTTTAGTTATATTTGTAGAAGCAATTGATCCAAACTTTGCTCTCAATCTTTTCTTTTTCCATCTGAAGTAGGCTTGTCTCCTATATTCTTTCTTATTTACTACCTGTTGATGATATATTTTAGAATATTCAAGAGGCCTCTTATCATAAGATGTGACAGGAGTACTGCCTATTATAGGCATATGCCTATTTACAGAGAGGGGAGGAGTATAATTAGTTACTTCCATATCCAGATTTGATATTTCATAGTAACTATTTTTCCCTTTAACGTTTGTGACTTGTTCATTCTGAAATTGATTTTGTATAACAAATGATTGCTCATTGCAGTTCACTTGTGATGAACCAGCAGGTTCAATATCAGAGAGATTGATTAAACATGAAGTCATTGTGGCCAAACAATGATTGTCAGTAGAATTAGAGGTATAATGAACTTCTCCAACATTTTCTGGAGTAAAGCAAATATTTTTACCTCTGCAGTCATTTGGCAGAATTAGATTCCTATCGATGTGACTCTGTGAAACACATGTTTCAACAAAGTGGTTTTCATAAATGTCGTTCTCAGTGTTGATTACAAGAGACGAATATGCTTGAGAAACAGAATAATTGACAGTAAACTTCATATGCTTTGTGAGCATATTTAAGTTTGTCTTTTTGTTTCTTTCTAACATTCTTAGATCAAAAGCATCATCGAACATCTCATCTATCAATCTAAAACTTGCACTACATTTTCTTTTTTTCTTCATTTTGAAACACAAAAGATCAAAATCTAATTTTACTATAAAGAAACTAAGATACTAAGCGAAAGACACACAACAATGACAACATGAAAGCATCCTAGAATAGCTAAAACTAACTTAATATATATAAAATGACTACCTTAATAACCCAAACTACAATCATACTAAATTATGTAATTATTGAATAAATAAACAACTAACATCATCATGCAACATTTGAAATTAAAAATAGAGGAAAAAATAAACATAAGCTAATCCAAAAAATAACCATCATAATTATTCTTTTATGCATAACATCAAACACATCGCAGTCTTTAATTAACGGAAGGCAATAAACAGAAGGCAACAACATTCAAACTAAAAAATTGCAATTCAAAATAGAAGGAGAGAAAATAGAAACATACCTATATTTTCTTTGCTCGTCTGAATGTTGGCAAAATTCAGGCAATATTTGAAATTCAAAACAGAGGAAAAAGTAAAGATCAGCTAATCCAAAAAATAACCATCATAATTATTCTTTTATGCATAACATCAAACATATGGCAGTCTTTAATTAACGGAAGACAATAATAAACAGAAGGCAACAACATTCAAACGAAAAAATTGCAGTTCAAAATAAAAGCAGAGAAAATAGAAACATACCTATATTTTCTTTGCTCGTCTGAATGCTGGCAAAAGTCGGAAACAGAAGTATATATAAGGCTGGCAATAGTAGGTTTTGAAAGCTGTACCATACATGATAACTCGGTACAGCAGTCATCCCTAAAATGAGCTGATTTTGGGGGAAAAGAAATTTCAGTGAGCTGATTTTTGGGGCAAAAGAAAACTTCACGTGCATGTGGAGGATTGTTTGGGTTGCAATCGAAAGGAAGTACAATTAGTTGTTGGAGGAATTGGTAGAAAAATGAAGATTTTGCAGGCCCATAGATTTTGGGGGAAAAGAAATTTCACTGAGGCGATTTTGGGGCAAAAGAAAGCTTCACGTGCATGTGGAGGATTTTTTGGGTTGCAATCAACAGGAAGGACAATTAGTTGCTGGAGGAATTGGTAGAAAAGTGAAGATTTTGCAGGCACATAGCTACTTATTCGACGAAAAGAAAGGGGAAGGAAGTTCTGGCTAAGTGGCTATACTAACAAGACTGGCTTATGAAGGGGAACGAATTTCACCGACTAATAAGACCATTAAGGTGGTCTTCACTAACGGGCATGACACAGCAACATCAGTTCTAACGGGAATGAAACAACCCATGTGATAAAGGAGCCCACAAATAGTCTACAACTATTTGCATTTGACTAGAAAATTATAAAAGAAATAATTTCAAATGTACAAAAATAACCCTAAATAGTTAGCAACTATTTAAAGAGCTAGTTTTCATAAAAGGATTCAATTGACCTTTCTGACCAATTAAAAACCAAACAAAAGGAACAAATGAAAATAATTAAACCATTGTTACCAATTAGCCCCTAAATAGTAAGGAACTATTAAGCTTTTGAATTTAGATACCAAGTCTCAAATAGACATTTCTGACTCTTTAAACCCCAAAATTCAAAAAATAAACTGCTTCCTCTAATAATACACTGACACTTGGCATTCAATGAAGAACTTCAGTTGTTCTCTTATCTAGTTGGTAGATATTGAGCAAAGGATGAAAAACTTAGGTACGATTATGGTCTTGCATTTTTTACTATTAACTGTGATTTTTGCTTCAGATATCTTTCATATCTACTTGATTCTGAGAAAAATAGCTTGGCTTCAAGTAACTGTGAAACTTGCCTTTGGATACACTAAATACAGGAACAGTGAATGCAAACATTGATTGGATTATCAGTTGTCCTTCTTGCAAGTGTAGACACCAAATTTTTTTTAACTCATTCATTTTTGTTTTAGTAATAACTATTATCTATTTTTTTTTTGTTTTAAGGCACCTTTTAGCATTTTATAGCATCTTAGACTATTATTATTTTTTATATTCATTTTTGATCATTTAGCCGTTTACTTACATTTTAAGGTTTTTTTAGTGTTAAGAGTTGCCGGAAAATAGTCTAAAAAATATGCCTTATCTCTGTTAGATTTTATTTTTATGCAAGTTTATTGTTAAAAAAAAAATTATTATTATTATTACATGCAAGCTGCGTTCGTCCGCAGCTTGCAAAGAAGAGTTGCAGCAAGGCCCTTGAGGGCAATTTAAGTGATGAATGGCCAGGTGTCTAGGACACCTCAGGCCCTAGAGAGTTCTAGAAGAGGATAGGTGGAGGGTGGAAATGAAAGGGGAAGGACGTGAGATGTGGAGCAGCGTCGGATGAAGGGTTTTGGGAAGTAACGGATGGAAAAGGTGACGGCTGAAAGGGCTGAGGTCGGATAGAAAGGAGAGAAGATCTGACGGCAGAGAAAAAAGAGGAGAGATAGAAGGAAGATACGGTGGGGAGAAAAATCAAGAGTTTCGGGAAAGAGCTAAACAAAGAGAATCAGAAAGATGGGGATCTGGGATAGCAGCTAAGTCTGGATTGTTGAGCGAGGAAGAAACGGGCAAATCAACAGGAAGGGAGGTGGTGGGGAATCTGGAGGGCAATCGCAGCAAAAGATGAAACTTTTCTCAGATTCGTTTGGCCTGTGCTAAAGCTTGTCAATCTTCCATCCAGGCGCTGTTTTGTTTTTCCGCTATTCAAAGGAGCGAAGGTAACCTTCTGTTCCCCTTTCCCTCGTTCATCAGGCTTTCATCTGGATGATTGAATAGATTTCTGTTGCCGAACTTGTTGTGAGCTTTCTTCCTTCATTTTTTTTTTATTATTTGTGTATATTGGGAGATGGTGGATCCGTGTCATGGCTGTCTTCTTGGATTTTTAGCGATAAAGTTGTAAATTTTCAGTGGGTCTCTGATGATATCACTATAGGTTTCCTCAGAGATAGAAATTCACCGTGCATTCTTCATGCCTTTTCCTTGCTTTGATCAACAATGGGCTGTATACCATTTGTTATGGCTGTTAGGGCCTTTAAGAATCAGATTTAAAAGTCTGCTGCAACAAGCTTCCAGCTCTCAGCTTGTTGCGGCAGCTGTTCTTTTCTTTGTTTGTCAAAGTTGCGGCTGGTTTGATATGTTGGATTCTACTCGCTGCTTGACTATATCTGCTGGCGAGGCTGTGTTTAAGATATTTTGTTGGGAATAGGTATGTGCCTTGATGTTGCTAACAATGCTATCGAGGAATTTTTCTAGCCGAACGAAATTGCTACAAATCCTCACGTTGCTTGCTGCATTTTGTACCTGCTGCCTTTTGTTATGCTGTATTTTTTCCCTTGCTCCTGTTTGTTTATTTGTTCAAGTAACTATTTTCTTGTGTTTCGGTGGAGCTTGGGTGCTTGCTCAAAAACCTGTTTGAGGTTGTTTTGGCCTGAATTGGTTGTCTGAGATCTGTTTTGCGATTGAATGGTGAAATTACAGGTTTGGTTAAGAGTTTCTACATGAATACAATCGCATGAGATGAGCTGCTAAGTTTTTCGCAAGACTCTGATCTTGTGGCCATTCTTTGCTTTAATTCCTTTCATTTGCATGTTTAATTTTTGTATGTGATGATGGTCTTATGGAAGCTAATGAATATTTGAGTTTTGAAGCCCCATTTGAGTTGTTTGGGTAACCAATAGGAAGCCTTGGCCGAAACCCAACAACCAGAAATGAAGAAAGCCTCCATTCGTATGCATGCATGAAATAAGTTCTGAATTTTACACCTTGACCCCCCAATTCCCATTTAATGCTTTTAAAGCCTAAGAATTGGAAAAAATCAATCAATTTGGTCCCTTTTTAATTTCATTTTTCCTTAGGTATGTTTTAATTTGTTTTGGGCAGATTGATTAGGACCTTTAGGATAGATTTCGAGTATTTAAAGTTTTCTTAATAATTCTTAGTTTTAATTCGGATTTTTATTAGAATATTGGTAATTTTGTTGCTTAATCATAATAAATGGATCATCTTTCATTTTATGGAGTTTAAATTTGATTTTTGCTATGTTTACTTTTGAGTCGTTAATTCTACTTTTTCTTCCCTTTTTAGGCCCCCTAGTATTTAATGACAATAAAATTGATCTCACAAACTTTTCTTTTCCGTTCAAGTGGGTCCTTAGTCGTTTTCTATTTTAGAATTTTGTTTGACAATTTACCTTCTTTCTAGTTAAGCATTATTTGACTACATTTAAGTCGCAATTAGGGAAGAATTTGGTGGTGTGTTAGTACCCCTTTTTGAAGTTTCTAAGGTGTTCTGAGTTTCCTTTTTGCCTTTTATTCTACTTATCTTTAAAGTGGTGCATTAATCCTTTGTTTTGATGGTTTTAGCCCAAGTTATCTCTTTCTTTGGTGACTCTAACCCAAGTTAAGTCTTGTTCACTTTACTAACATCACAAACGGGGAGGTATAACTTCTTTTATCCTTTTTTGTCTCTCCTCTATGTGATCCAACGTGCTAAGTGAGAATTGCATGACTACTTTGCTTTCCGTGCCTTTCCTTAATTCCCTTAATTTATTTCATTTACGTTTGCTTTTATTAAGTTATTCTTTTATGGGGTATGTGTACACCTCTTGGCTTGTAATAGATAGGGTTTGGAGAGCATTTTTATTCATTTTTTCTCTTCCCCATTTGTTTTAGTTAGCAAATGTAATATGTTCATTAGCTTGATTGCTTGCTTTTGTTGCTACGTGTTAATTTGCTTTGTTAGGCTCTTGCATTTAGTCGAGCATGCTAAGTGTTATGTGCTACGTCTTTATAGGTGATTGGCATGTCTACTTGCTTTTTATAATCATAGATGAATACGATGGATGAATGCGTCACCGTGGCTAGTCCAACGCTGGTCATGGTCTTTCCCCTCGAACTCTCGCAAGTCCAATGCTTGTGAGAGAATTTTAGAAAAGGGCTAGTCCACTGCTAGGCCCAATAGGCCGTCCCCTCTCGTTAGTACATACTTGCATGTCTCATTACATTTCATACATTTTTCATAGTTTTCTAGCATTTGATATGCTCCTCCAATCCTTTTCCCTTCATTTTAGGTTTTTGCATCCTCATGCTAGTTATAGGGTACATTTGCTTGAGAGTCCCCTTTCGGTAAGGGAAACGAGTGAGTGTGGCTACAAAATAGCCTTAGCACGCTAGTTCTTCCTTCTAATCAAAGGGAAAATTAAAATCGTGAAGTTAGAAGTCATTCCCGTACCCGACTTGATGCATTCCTCTAGGTTCATACACTCTCATTTTTTTATCATCACTTCCTCACTTTCTTTATCCACATTCTCTCACTACTTATATTTTTCTCAATCCACATGCCATGTTCGCACATTTTTCTTCTTTCCCTATCACTTATTTATTTTCTACCTCACAAATTGCACCCAGTTGCACTTATATGCATTTACT
Organism: Coffea eugenioides; assembly: GCF_003713205.1. Taxonomy (NCBI): domain Eukaryota; kingdom Viridiplantae; phylum Streptophyta; class Magnoliopsida; order Gentianales; family Rubiaceae; genus Coffea; species Coffea eugenioides. Next base: position 2,996,425 of record NC_040045.1, read on the forward strand.
ACCATTATACCTTTATTTTCTCAATTGGCACACATGCACTTTTCTTACATCTGCGCACATGCACTTTTCTTACATTTGCACACTTGCACTTACATTTGTTTTTATTTTATTTTGCATTCTTCTTACATTTTCACACTTGCACTCATATTTGGGTCTTCATTTGCATTACCCGTGACCTCTATGAGAATTTTCCTTATTGGCTATCACAACTCATGTGATTGGGACAAAAAATCCTCATAAGAGACATTTTAGATTTAGGATTGCATTTTTTTTCGCATCCATTAGTCATATCCGACATGCAACACATACTTTGGGTAGAAGAATTAGGAAAAGAAGGGCTAAGTCACGCAACTAGCTTTGGCTAGGGTAAGGGAGTGCCTTAGGCTTTGCCTTTGCCTTCTCCCTTCTCAAATGTGACCCCCGCTCCCTTTCTTTGGTTACGTAGATCTAAAAATTCTTTAAAAAGGGTTTGTTTGCTTTTCTTTCCAAAAATCACTTTTTTTGGGGTGACTTGGTACACCCTAACTCTATACCAAGTGGCGACTCCACTTTTCATTCAAAAAATCTTTTTTGAACTATATTTTGGGTCAAATCGTCGCATTTTCGAGTCCCATTTAGACCCACTTTCTTTGTAAATCAAAAATCATTTTTCAAATCAAAAATTCACTTTTTAAACCATTTATTTATTTATTTTTCTTATAAAAAATGGGGCGCGACAGTTGGTGACTCTACTGGAGATTTCCTAAGTGGGTCCAAGCATTTGATTTAGCTATTATTTTCCTTTTTTCTACCCTTTTTATGCATAGCATTTGGATATTAGGGTTGCATTTTCCATTTTAGGACTTTTGCCTCGAGCGCGTATCAAACTACTCCCTCACTCACGTATGTATGATTGGTTGTTTGGATGTATGTTGTACTTGTTTTATCTCGCACTTTGCATTGCATTTGGGGGGGGTGTCACCTTTTGAACCTCGCATTGGTTCTCAACCCCTTCCCTCAAAATAGGGAACACTTCATACGTGCATGTTTATTTACTGTTATCCGATTTTATTTTATTTTCGTGGGCTCTTTCCCACACCGCCTTGTAGGACTAGGAATGGTTTCTCTAGGTATGTGGATGGTGTGTTCTGCGCCCATAGCAGTACCTAGGGGATCGCTCGAGCCACCGACCGAGGGTCTTGGGATTGATGACCCATTCCCTTAGGTCTGAAGGTTTAGGGACCTTTTTAAACCTTATCGAGTTTAGTTGCATTAGTAAACCCCAGCCTCATGCATCCATGTTAGAGTTTTCCTAGGTTAGAGTCAGCCTCACCCTTTTAAGCACATTAGGCACGAGGGAAGGGGTTCCACCCCTTTTACTTGCTTTTATTGTATTTCTTTTCTTAATTGTTTCCAATATGTTATGTGTACTATCAATTGCACTAACCATTTCTTTGTTTTCTTGGCCTGCATTCATGTGCTTTAGCAATAAGAGGCCTCTTTGGCACTCTTTTAGTGACTTACCCACTAGATAACTCACATGTTTAAATTTCAGTCATTACACTTAATTTTCAATAAGTACATTTCATTTTAGACCTTTTCCCCCCGATGCATTATTTATGTCCTTTAGGCCATATTTGTCACATATTTATATCGCTTTAATAAATGGCATCATGCATTAAACCTTAGAAGGAACGCCATTTAGGCAATTTCATGTTAGGGATAAGCCAACCCTATAATCCCATGGGTATTTAACCCTATTTTTGGGATCTGCACGTTTACCCTTTTTGCAAAATAACCTAAAGGGTAAAATCCCAAGGTAACAGTATCTAAGTGAATTCCCCATCCAAATGACGCAGTGTCGAATGCTCAACCAAGTCCCCCGAGAGCTGATTCAATGGAAGAATAACCTATCTTATGAGATTGGGGGGCTATTCCAATATGTGGGGCATCTACCAAGCCTTGTCGACATAATACCCAACGTGTCTACTATCCAAGCATTGATCAATTATTGGGATCCGGATGCCTTAGTTTTTCGGTTTGGAATGTGCGAACTCACCCTAACCCTAAAAGAGTTAGAGGGATTGTTGCAACTATCGGGAAAAGTCAGTCCTATGATATACCCGAGCGGGGGAACGAGATAGCAGTTTTGCAGATTTTTGGGATTGAGGAACAATAGCTTAGACCAACACCCCGACGCTAGATCTTGTCCACCGAGATTTTTATATGACCGGTTTGGGGAAAAGGAGTCCTTTGAGCGCCATCAGATCGATTTCTTTATAACAAGGGGGCAATGGGAAGAGAAGCGTGTGCAAGCTTTTGGTTTGGTTTTGATCAACTTATTGATATTCCCTCAAAGGCATGGAAAGGTGACATTTGCAACAATCAACATGATTCAAAGTCTTTTTTTAGGAATTCGTGGAACAACACCAACTTTGATACTCGTTGTCATAGCGGACATCTTCTCAGCCCTTACCAATTGTCAAAGGAAAGGGGGTTTCTTCTATGCTTCAAATTTGATACTTCAAATGTGGATCATGGAACATTTGGCGAAGAGATCACTTAACCCTTTGGGTTCTTGTCTCTCAGTTGAGAATTGGATTGGTTCACATCGAAAGAGTCAGCCACTACTACCGCGTGATGTCGTCAAGCCAGTTTATTGAGGAGTTCAACAATTTGACACCAGAAAAGGTGCAGTGGGTTCTAGATTGGACCAAGGTTAGGCACCCAACTTTTAGGACCACTCAACATGACTTCATCCCTCTAGTTGGAGTTAATGGTTTAGTCGCCTATATTCCACAAAGGGTTATGAGACAGTTTGGATACCCGCAAAGCATTCCTATGGTACAAGGGGTTGAAGATCTCAGATTGAGTACGGTGACCGAGAGTCGAAGCATGGTATTAGAGACTTGGGAAAATTTGCAAGGTCTTGAGAATTTGCACTTGGAATTGGTAAACAAGGTAGCACCTGCAGTTATGCTTGGGTACAATGAATGGATCAAATAAAGGGTGGAACATGATAGGGCAAGGCAACAATCAGCATCAGCCAATCCCGAAAAACAAATGGAGAAGCTAAGGAAAGAATTAGAGGAATCTCAAACCCAACTTATAATGGCCAACAAAGTTTTAGAAGATACCCAAGTGCAGTTGAGGAGGGAGAAGAAGAAGAATGAGAAACTAGAGAAAGTCATAGACGCCCTTGATAGAATTAGGGAAGGAGCTCGTAAGCTCAGTTTAGGGAGATCTAGAGAATCACAAAGTACAAGTCTCTTGAGACATAGGGATTTTGTAAACATGGTTACTAAGACCATTGACGAGGTTGTAAAGAAAGATTGAACTCTTCCACATTTTATGAGAAGCTTTCCATTTCAAAGTTCTAAATTCACTTACAGGTTTGGAAATGAGATTTTACCCCGAAGGCTTGCATCATGCTAGGCCTACCCTTGGCACAAAAAGGGTCCCCCCCATAGGACATGCATCTGAATTGTTTGAATAATCACTAACTCATGTCTTTTTCTTTTTCTCCTTTGAATCAGTTGCAGAAATCTAGTAACGATTGGTTTATCTAAAGATGTCTTTTGCATCCTCAGGTAAAGTTTCAAAATAGCTTCTCGAAAAAGCTCCATTATTATGCGATCCCGAAGTAAAGCCCAAAGGAATCGTGTAGACATGAGTACTCAGCCAGAATCGTCTGATAGAACTGTTGCAACTACCCAGCCGGAAGCCACAAGTCCCGGGGTTCAGTTGGCTGAATTACTCACCAAATTTGGGGAAATGGCATCTGAGATGGCCGCCCAAAAGAAGTTGATCGACGAGCTCATTAGTAGCGGAGTGCAGCCCGAGTCTGCGCCCGTCAAACAACCGGAATCCGAACCATTTGTCATTCCTCCAATTCAAACCACTTTTGAAGGAGTTTTCAACCCGCAGTATACTTATACTCAAAATCCTCCGTTCTATCCTCCCTATGAGCAAGGATTTCAGCCTCAAGGTGGTACAAACATGCCTCTGGATCCACAAGCTTTTTATCAGACTACCGCAGAGCCTGTTGTGCCAGAGCACACTGTTCAAACCAAGCCAGAAATGGGAGAGTCGTCTGCCCCAGTTGATATGAAGTTACTTAAGCGGTTGGATCGTTTCGATGAGTTCATCAGGAAAAGCCAAGGTTTAAGCAAACAAGGGGTGTTAGACTACAATGATCTGTACCTATTTCCAAATGTACAGCTGCCCGCGGGGTTCAAGACCCCGAAATTCAATAAATATGATGGTACAGGCAACCCTAAGACACACTTGCGTTTGTTTGCCAACAAGTTGGGCAGACCGGTGGATGACGAAAACTTGCCATTAAGGTTATTTCCAGAGAGTCTAGAAGGAGACGCCCTCAATTGGTATTCAAACTTAAAGCCAGAGGAGATGAAGACTTGGCTTGATCTGTCCAACGCCTTCATCAGACAATACGAATATAACTGCGAGCTAGCACCGACCAGAACTACTTTGGAAGGCACCAAGAGGCGACCATCTGAGGATCATAAGACATACGCCAAAAGATAGAGGAAGATAGCTGCCAAGGTTGAGCCTCCGATGACCGAAGATGAAATTATTCGCACTTTCATAAAGGCGCATGATCCTCCATACTTCGAAGAAATCTTATGTATGACCGAGTGTTCATTTGCTGCGATTGTGAATAAACTCGAAGAGTATGATGATTTTGTGAGAGTCGGGAAAATTGTTAACGTCTCTGCCCTAAAATCACAAGTAGAAACTTTGCAAGGGTAAGGGAGCAGTGGAAAGAAGCCGCAGTTTAAAAAGAAAGAGGAGGATGCAACTTTTATCTGGAACCAGAACCCTTCACCCAAACCCCGATACCAACACAATCCAACCTACCAACCACATTACCCTTATTATTCAAACCCGCACCATGTATATACTACCAATATCCATCACCCTCGATCTCGCCCAAGCTATCCTAACCCACCTTTAGCCCCTTTTCAAATTTCTCAACCAAATCCACCCCAAAACCGACCTCGCCCTCCATATAACCCAAGATTTTCTCCCCCAAATAGACCTGTTTATAGCCATCCTCAACCTCCTGAACCTTACAACCAAGCCCGTAGCCGTACATTTATCGATTTAGGCAGGCCTCAATGGCATCATGCATTAAACCTTAGAAGGAACGCCATTTAGGCAATTTCATGTTAGGGATAAGCCAACCCTATAATCCCATGGGTATTTAACCCTATTTTTGGGATCTGCACGTTTACCCTTTTTGCAAAATAACCTAAAGGGTAAAATCCCAAGGTAACAGTATCTAAGTGAATTCCCCATCCAAATGACGCAGTGTCGAATGCTCAACCAAGTCCCCCGAGAGCTGATTCAATGGAAGAATAACCTATCTTATGAGATTGGGGGGCTATTCCAATATGTGGGGCATCTACCAAGCCTTGTCGACATAATACCCAACGTGTCTACTATCCAAGCATTGATCAATTATTGGGATCCGGATGCCTTAGTTTTTCGGTTTGGAATGTGCGAACTCACCCTAACCCTAAAAGAGTTAGAGGGATTGTTGCAACTATCGGGAAAAGTCAGTCCTATGATATACCCGAGCGGGGGAACGAGATAGCAGTTTTGCAGATTTTTGGGATTGAGGAACAATAGCTTAGACCAACACCCCGACGCTAGATCTTGTCCACCGAGATTTTTATATGACCGGTTTGGGGAAAAGGAGTCCTTTGAGCGCCATCAGATCGATTTCTTTATAACAAGGGGGCAATGGGAAGAGAAGCGTGTGCAAGCTTTTGGTTTGGTTTTGATCAACTTATTGATATTCCCTCAAAGGCATGGAAAGGTGACATTTGCAACAATCAACATGATTCAAAGTCTTTTTTTAGGAATTCGTGGAACAACACCAACTTTGATACTCGTTGTCATAGCGGACATCTTCTCAGCCCTTACCAATTGTCAAAGGAAAGGGGGTTTCTTCTATGCTTCAAATTTGATACTTCAAATGTGGATCATGGAACATTTGGCGAAGAGATCACTTAACCCTTTGGGTTCTTGTCTCTCAGTTGAGAATTGGATTGGTTCACATCGAAAGAGTCAGCCACTACTACCGCGTGATGTCGTCAAGCCAGTTTATTGAGGAGTTCAACAATTTGACACCAGAAAAGGTGCAGTGGGTTCTAGATTGGACCAAGGTTAGGCACCCAACTTTTAGGACCACTCAACATGACTTCATCCCTCTAGTTGGAGTTAATGGTTTAGTCGCCTATATTCCACAAAGGGTTATGAGACAGTTTGGATACCCGCAAAGCATTCCTATGGTACAAGGGGTTGAAGATCTCAGATTGAGTACGGTGACCGAGAGTCGAAGCATGGTATTAGAGACTTGGGAAAATTTGCAAGGTCTTGAGAATTTGCACTTGGAATTGGTAAACAAGGTAGCACCTGCAGTTATGCTTGGGTACAATGAATGGATCAAATAAAGGGTGGAACATGATAGGGCAAGGCAACAATCAGCATCAGCCAATCCCGAAAAACAAATGGAGAAGCTAAGGAAAGAATTAGAGGAATCTCAAACCCAACTTATAATGGCCAACAAAGTTTTAGAAGATACCCAAGTGCAGTTGAGGAGGGAGAAGAAGAAGAATGAGAAACTAGAGAAAGTCATAGACGCCCTTGATAGAATTAGGGAAGGAGCTCGTAAGCTCAGTTTAGGGAGATCTAGAGAATCACAAAGTACAAGTCTCTTGAGACATAGGGATTTTGTAAACATGGTTACTAAGACCATTGACGAGGTTGTAAAGAAAGATTGAACTCTTCCACATTTTATGAGAAGCTTTCCATTTCAAAGTTCTAAATTCACTTACAGGTTTGGAAATGAGATTTTACCCCGAAGGCTTGCATCATGCTAGGCCTACCCTTGGCACAAAAAGGGTCCCCCCCATAGGACATGCATCTGAATTGTTTGAATAATCACTAACTCATGTCTTTTTCTTTTTCTCCTTTGAATCAGTTGCAGAAATCTAGTAACGATTGGTTTATCTAAAGATGTCTTTTGCATCCTCAGGTAAAGTTTCAAAATAGCTTCTCGAAAAAGCTCCATTATTATGCGATCCCGAAGTAAAGCCCAAAGGAATCGTGTAGACATGAGTACTCAGCCAGAATCGTCTGATAGAACTGTTGCAACTACCCAGCCGGAAGCCACAAGTCCCGGGGTTCAGTTGGCTGAATTACTCACCAAATTTGGGGAAATGGCATCTGAGATGGCCGCCCAAAAGAAGTTGATCGACGAGCTCATTAGTAGCGGAGTGCAGCCCGAGTCTGCGCCCGTCAAACAACCGGAATCCGAACCATTTGTCATTCCTCCAATTCAAACCACTTTTGAAGGAGTTTTCAACCCGCAGTATACTTATACTCAAAATCCTCCGTTCTATCCTCCCTATGAGCAAGGATTTCAGCCTCAAGGTGGTACAAACATGCCTCTGGATCCACAAGCTTTTTATCAGACTACCGCAGAGCCTGTTGTGCCAGAGCACACTGTTCAAACCAAGCCAGAAATGGGAGAGTCGTCTGCCCCAGTTGATATGAAGTTACTTAAGCGGTTGGATCGTTTCGATGAGTTCATCAGGAAAAGCCAAGGTTTAAGCAAACAAGGGGTGTTAGACTACAATGATCTGTACCTATTTCCAAATGTACAGCTGCCCGCGGGGTTCAAGACCCCGAAATTCAATAAATATGATGGTACAGGCAACCCTAAGACACACTTGCGTTTGTTTGCCAACAAGTTGGGCAGACCGGTGGATGACGAAAACTTGCCATTAAGGTTATTTCCAGAGAGTCTAGAAGGAGACGCCCTCAATTGGTATTCAAACTTAAAGCCAGAGGAGATGAAGACTTGGCTTGATCTGTCCAACGCCTTCATCAGACAATACGAATATAACTGCGAGCTAGCACCGACCAGAACTACTTTGGAAGGCACCAAGAGGCGACCATCTGAGGATCATAAGACATACGCCAAAAGATAGAGGAAGATAGCTGCCAAGGTTGAGCCTCCGATGACCGAAGATGAAATTATTCGCACTTTCATAAAGGCGCATGATCCTCCATACTTCGAAGAAATCTTATGTATGACCGAGTGTTCATTTGCTGCGATTGTGAATAAACTCGAAGAGTATGATGATTTTGTGAGAGTCGGGAAAATTGTTAACGTCTCTGCCCTAAAATCACAAGTAGAAACTTTGCAAGGGTAAGGGAGCAGTGGAAAGAAGCCGCAGTTTAAAAAGAAAGAGGAGGATGCAACTTTTATCTGGAACCAGAACCCTTCACCCAAACCCCGATACCAACACAATCCAACCTACCAACCACATTACCCTTATTATTCAAACCCGCACCATGTATATACTACCAATATCCATCACCCTCGATCTCGCCCAAGCTATCCTAACCCACCTTTAGCCCCTTTTCAAATTTCTCAACCAAATCCACCCCAAAACCGACCTCGCCCTCCATATAACCCAAGATTTTCTCCCCCAAATAGACCTGTTTATAGCCATCCTCAACCTCCTGAACCTTACAACCAAGCCCGTAGCCGTACATTTATCGATTTAGGCAGGCCTCTAGACCAATTGTATGACCAGTTGAAGGCCGCCGAAAAAATTGGTATGGCACCCCCTCCGACCTATCCATATGGCATATTCGCTAGGTATAACCCACAAGCCGTCTATGCTTATCATTCAGGGGCACCCGGACATTCAACTGTTGATTGCAAGGCTCTTAAGCATAGAATTCAAGATATGATTGAAGCCGGAGAGATTGTAATCAGGAAAAGGGAGGCACAAGGGCCGAATATAAATAGGAACCCCTTGCCGGAACATACTAATATCATTGGGGTCATTCTGGACGACGCAGAGTATGAGGAGCAAGTCCAAAAATTGGCAAGAGAAGTTGAGGTGTTTGGGGTCACAGACCAACCATTTGTAATAGATGTGTCATTTGAGGAGGATAAAAGGTCTTTTATTTTGGATCTTACTCTAGCTGAGAGCGAGACTTTGGAGCCAGTGGTCATCGAATTCCCAGAGCAGGAGCCTGTTCTAAGTTTGCAGCGAGTGCCATGGAACTACGATAAACCTATCATACAAATTGGAGAAAAGTCAGTTGCCAAAGAAGAGGTGTCAGTGGTCACTAGATCAGGGAGGATTGCAAGTCCGTTTGGAGCTACCGTTCCGATTCAAACAAATAAACCTGAGCTGCCCGCTAAACCAACAATTACTGAGAAGGAAGTCTTGAATTTTCTTAAAAGGCTCCAAAGAAGCGAATATAATGTAGTCGAGAAGCTAAGCAAGTCGCCCGCCCAAATATCCATGTTGGATCTGCTCTTTTCTTCGGATATGCATAGGGATGCGTTGCTCGAAGTGTTGACTAAAGCTCAAATCCCTAAGGACATTTCAGTTGCTAATTTCTCACATATAGTTGGGAGTGTGTTATTTACAAAACAAATCACTTTCTCTGATGATGAATTACCGGCAGAAGGCATTGGACATAACAAGGCTCTGTACATAGCTGTGAGGTGCAACGGAAAAATGTTGCCAAAGATGTTGATTGACAATGAATCTGCGCTTAATATCTGTCCTTGGAGTACCTTGAAAAAGCTAGGGTTGCAAGATATTAACCTGAGGCCTTCAGGGACCATAGTTAGAGGTTTTGATGGAGCACAAAGAGAACCTATAGGAGAAGTGGATTTAGTAGTCGAGATGGGGCCCGCACAGTTTCAAATAGCCTGCCAAGTTATGCACTTTCCTAGTGTTTACAATGTTTTGCTTGGAAGGCCGTGGATTCATAAGTCCGGAGCTGTGCCTTCTTCATTGCATCAATTGTTGAAATTCATAGTAAATGACAAATTGATAACTATATTTGCCGAGGAAGATTGCCTCGTGATTGCTAATTCTGGGTCCAAAGAAGATGGTAGCCGAAACGCCACAGTGACCCCTCATAGCACAGCTGATATCGTCTCCGTAAGTTGGATAACAAAAGAGGAACGAGCTCTGTCAAAGGCCAGTGTCATGATGGCTAAGGAAATGATCCGCGGAGGATATGAGTTTGACAAAGGGCTGGGACGTGATCTACAAGGAATTCTGAAACCAGTAAAAATTGTGGAGAAAAAGGATTCATTCGGTTTGGGTTTCCGACCAACCGCTAAAAACATCAAAAAAATGAAGGAATGCAAGGGAGTAGAGAAAGAAGGCAGGCAAAAGGCCTTTGATATTCCACCATTACATTATACTTTTCCACGACCAATCGAGGTGATCACGTCAGAGATTAACCCAGTTGACGAAATCGAAACTAGTTTGACCCAATTGTTCGTTGGGGCAACATTTGAAGACAGTTTCCCAGAGGCCGAGTTTTCCAACATCCCTGAAGGATCAATTTCCAATTGGACAGCCGAGTTCCTGCCCATTCAGAAGGAGTTTCGGTAAACCTAAAGGGGTTTGTCATTCATGCGAATTCATGAAAATACTTCTGCATCTGTAAATAGCTAATGAAAGCATCTTTACCTTTGACTAAAATATTGCACATGTAAATATTGTTAAATTTTCATTTCATTTCCACTTGCTTTCTTTTTGTTTTCGCTTTCAATCAAAGGTTTTATGAAAATACACAAGTTGTTCTTGTCATGTTGTTTTGTTTGTTCGTTGGTTTATATTTCTGTTATATTGCTTGTTCATTTGTTTGTTGTATGTTTGTTTGCTTATTATCCCACATTCGTTAATTCTTTCAGATGGCCAAAAATAAAACTATTCGACCCTTTGGATATCACTATTCTGGAATTCAATAATGACAATCTCTATATCACTCACGACTTGGAGGTCTGGGAATCCGAGCTCCAAAGCGAGAGTGATAATGAGGAGGTATTCGATTCTTTTGCAAAGGACTTTGAACAATATGAGGAGAAACCGAAACCGAACCAGGAAGAAACAGAAAAGGTTAACATTGGCACTAAAGATGAAGTTAAGGAGGTGCAAATTAGTATTCATTTGAATGAGAGGCAGAAAAAGGAGATGCTTGAATTCTTGACTGTGTTCCAGGATGTATTTGCATGGTCCTATGATGATATGACTGGTATTTCAACTGATGTGGTAGTGCATAAGTTGCCCACAGACCCTACTTTTCCACCCGTAAAACAAAAATCCCGAAAATTCAAACCAGATATGAGCCTCAAAATAAAAGAGCAAATCGAAAAACAACTCAAAACCAACATTATCATTGTTTCCCATTACCCTATTTGGCTTTCGAATCCAGTCCCTGTTCCAAAAAAGAATGGAGAGGTACGAGTTTGTGTTGATTACAGAGACCTCAATAAGGCCAGTCCTAAAGATGATTTTCCTCTGCCAAATATTCACATTCTCCTGGACAATACCGCTGGGCATGAGATTGAATCTTTTTGTGATTGTTTCGCTGGATACCACCAGATTTTGATGGCAGAAGAGGATAGGGAGAAGACTGCTTTTATCACCCCTTGGGGCACATTTTGCTACCGAGTGATGCCATTTGGTTTAAAGAATGTCGGAGCTACTTATCAAAGGACCATGACCACCCTGTTTCATGATATGATCCACCGGGAGATGGAGGTCTACGTGGATGACATCATAATCAAGTCTAAAAGAGCAGAGAACCATTTGGTTGATTTGAAGAAGCTGTTCGAAAGGTTGCGAAAGTACAATTTGAAGCTAAATCCTGCGAAATGCGCCTTTGGGGCACCAGCTGGTAAATTGTTGGGCTTCATTATTAGTAAGAGAGGCATAGAGATAGATCCAGCAAAAATTAAGGCAATTCGAGATATGCCAGTGCCGAAAACTCAGAAAGACGTGAAAAGTTTCTTAGGAAAGATCAATTTTATTGGGAGATTCATTGCCCAGTTGACTGCCACATGCGAGCCGTTGTTCAAATTGTTGAGAAAGAATGTGCCTTTGTACTGGAGTGAAGAATGCCAACAAGCTTTTGATAAAATCAAGGACTATTTGTTACATCCGCCAGTCTTGGTGCCACCCAAGCCAGGTCGACCATTAATCATGTACCTATCTGTGCTTGAAGAAGCAGTTGGTTGTGTCCTCGGGCAGCATGATGACTCTGGAAGGAAGGAGCAAGCCATTTACTATCTAAGCAAGAAGTTCACGCAGTATGAGGCTAATTATTCATTCATTGAGAAAAGCTGCTGTACATTGGCCTGGGCTGCTCAAAAGCTGAGACACTACCTGTTGAGCCATACCACTTATCTTATTTCCCGATCTGATCCTTTGAAGTATCTCTTGGAGAAGCCGATGCTAACTGGACGTCTGGCTAAATGGCAGATAATTCTCTCAGAGTTCGATATTGTTTTCACTTCACAGAAGGCCGTCAAGGGGCAAGCTATAGCTGATCATTTGGCAGAAAATCCAAGGGATGATGATTATCAACCACTTCATACTTATTTCCCTGATGAGAAAGTCTTATTTGTAGGCGCCACGGACGATATAAGTGAGCAAAGCCCTGAATGGAGGCTTTTCTTCGATGGAGCTTCGAATTCTCTCGGAGCTGGAATTGGAGCTGTTTTGGTTTCACCCGAAGGGAAGCACTACCCTGCCGCTTCCAAATTGCAATTTGCTTGTACAAACAACATGGCTGAATATGAAGCCTGCATTTTTTGTCTCAAAATTGCTTTAGAAATGGAAATCAAAGAGTTGATAGCTTTCAGTGATTCAGATTTGCTCGTGCACCAAACCTTGAAGCAGTGGATAACCAAGGATTCAAAAATTTTGCCCTACCATAGTAGTTTGCTCACTCTGGCAAAGCAATTTCAAAATTTGGAGTTCAGACATCTCCCGCGAGCCCGAAACGCATTTGCTGATGCTTTGGCCACCTTAGCCTCTATGATCCAGTATCCAGATGAATTGAGGATCGAACCAATTCAGATTCAACTTCAAGACAAGCCTGCCCACTGTTGGGTTGTAGACAAGTCCTCTGACAATATTCCTTGGTATAATGATATTAAGGAGTTTCTCAAAACTGGGTCTTACCCTCTGTATGCTAGTACAAAGGACAAGAGTTTTCTGCGTAGAATGGCTTCAAATTTTTTCTTAAGTGGAGAAGTTTTGTATAAACGAACCTCAGATTTGAACCTGTTAAGGTGCATTGATGAAGACGAAGCTCAATATATGATGAAAGAAGTGCATAGTGGCGTTTGTGGACCTCACATGAATGGCCATTTGCTAGCAAAGAAAATCATGAGAACCGGATACTTCTGGTTTACTATGGAGCGTGACTGTATAGATTTTGTCCGGAGATGTATAAAATGTCAAATGCACGGTGACGTTATACACGCTCCGCCCATTGAATTGCATAGTATATCGCCCCATGGCCCTGTTCAATGTGGGGTATGGACGTGATTGGTACAATTGATCCGCCCGCCTCGAATGGACATCGATTTATATTGGTGGCAATTGAGTACTTTACCAAATGGGTTGAAGCGGAGTCATTCAAACATGTAACGAAGAAGGTAGTTGCCAATTTCTTGAGAGATCACATCATCTGTCGCTTTGGGGTACCCGAAACGCTTATTACAGACAATGCCAAGAATCTGAACAATGACATGGTAGATGGACTATGTGAGCAGTTCAAGATCAAACACCGCAACTCTGCCATTTATAGGCCTCAGATGAATGGAGCTGTAGAAGCCGCAAACAAGAATTTGAAGAAGATTATCCGCAAAATGACTGAAAGGCATCGCGATTGGCATGAAAAGTTGCCTTATGCATTAATGGCGTATCGGACTTCTATCCGGACATCGACTGGGGCAACGCCATATTCACTCATGTATGGAATGGAAGCTGTATTACCAGCTGAAGTTGAAATTCCTTCGCTACGAATCCTCATGGAAGCTAAATTGGAGGAGGCTGATTGGATAAAGCAGCGCCATGAGCAATTGACTTTGATCGATGAAAAGCGGTTCAATGCTATCTGTCATGGTCAGTGCTACCAGAAACGTGTGGCCCGGGCTTACAACAAAAAAGTCCATCGGCGTGCATTCGAAGAAGGTGACAAAGTACTAAAGCGAATTTTGCCAATGCAAGATGAGGCTAAAGGCAAATTTGCTCCAAATTGGCAAGGGCCGTTCATTGTCCAAAAGGTATTACCTGGCGGAGCACTTATTTTGGCAGAAATGGATGGACGAACATTCCCTCAACCCATCAACTCAGACATGTGCAAGAAGTTTTTCATTTGATCATGCAAATTTTCTTTAGAAATTCATACAAACGGCGAAATGCAAGTCAGGCCATCTTCTTTTACACTTAAAACATTTTATCTCTACTTGTCCCCTTTGAGCCATCAGAATTGACAAATTTTCGCTTGATAACCCCTGAGAATTGCAAACCCCACACTGGGGCAAGTTTATTTTGAAAGAGAGATGATCAAAAAGAAAAGAGAACCCCACACTGGGGCAAATTTAGTTTTTAAAGAAAAATGCAAAAGTGAGGAAAATGCAATGAAGAAAATCCCGATCAAACTGGAGCAAATTTTCCTCAGTTTCGTTCGAAATTGGAACGAATTTCAAAATAGTGCAATCTCAAGTTATTTCACACCTCGCATCAAAATTTGCTTTCAAGCCTCAACTTTTCTTAAAAACACCCCACCTGACCTCATTACAAAGCCCAAAGTCCTGGCTTTCGTCACTTGTTGTATTTCTATTAGGAAATTTGTTAATCAATTGGCAAGTGATGTCCATAATGCCTTCGCCTAATCTCACAAGGGAAGTGCATTTTACTGATGTCAGAAATCTTTAACTCATATTTCTGAGTCGATCATGATCGAGATATTTCATTGTTCTTTAGGTGAAAACCCGAAAGGGCGCCTCGAAAAAAGGAAAAGAAAAGGAAAAGAAAAGAAAAAAAAAGGAAAAAAAAGAAAAAGACAAAACAAAAACAAAAAGGGTGGGGGCAACCTTGGTGAAAACCCGAAAGGGCGCCAAGGCAGGTTTTCTCAACAGACAAGCATGAGAAGGAACAGCTGGTGACCTGGTTCATTTAGACTTTTCCTCATATTTGTGATACTTCTGCCAGTATCGAATTCCAAAGCAAATATATCCAAAGTCTTGAATATGATATTCATTGGCCAAATTTGTATTTTTCTTTACAAATATTCTTTTGCAAAATGTATCTTTATAAACCTCTTGGTTTCTCTCCATTATTTGCGTTCGACTACTTGTGGTTCTCTGCATTCTTTTGCATGTTCATCTTTGCCTGACATAGGAAATCATCTTGCATATATCATTGATTTTTTTATGACAAATTTTCATGCATCATTCTTTCACCATTGGATTCGAATGGATGATAAACCCTAGGGTTTATGCAAGGATAGGGGATTCAATCATCTATTAAAGTGGGTAGAATGCAGCAAAGCTACTACATAAATTTGGTGACGTGGTAAATACGTACTTTATCAGTCTCAGAAATTGAAAGGTTTCAAAATTACAAGTTCGACTAAGGCAGACGCCGCAGAACAGAGACAAAAGCATCACAAAACTCATGTTTACACGATTCTCAAGGCAAATCGGATCAAATGATGGTGGCCAGTCCATTATTTCTTCTTTTCTTACAGGAACATTGCATTTACAAACGAAAACAACCATTTTCCTTTTCGCACCTAAATCGATGTCAAAAACAACTCCCCAATAAGCAAAGACGAAGTAATAATGTTATTGGCAAAATTTGATCATAAGAAACAACATCAGCTATCGCTTCAGCCACAGAGATCAAATCTCCCTCTTGGTACAAAAGTTTGAACTACTCCCAGGTAAAAACTCAATCCATTGTTTAAACCTCCCCAGTGAAGTCCCGTTTTAAATTTCTGTTCGGGTCATTCCCGTTTTAAATTCCTGTTCGGGTCAGTCTCGTTTTAAATTCATGTTCGGGTCAGTCTCATTTTAAATTTCTTGTTCGGGTCAGTCCCGTTTTAAATTCCTGTTCGGGTCAGTCCCCTTTTAAATTTCTTGTTCGGGTCAGTCCTGTTTTAAATTCCTGTTCGGGTCAGTCCCGTTTTAAATTTCTTGTTCGGGTCAGTCTCGTTTTAAATTCCGAAGTTCGGGTCAGTCCCGTTTTAAATTCCTGTTCGGGTCAGTCCCGTTTTAAATTTCTTGTTCGGGTCAGTCCCGTTTTAAATTCCTGTTCGTTGGAATCATTTTGTGGTCATACAACACAGGTAAGTATTTGGTGTCTACTTTTTTGTCTCAGGTTTTTCCAAAATCCAAACAAAGAGTGGCAAACTGTAGACACCAAATTTTGAACCGTTTTATTTATAATTATCTTTTTTACTTTTATTTTATTTTTATTTTATTTTATTTTAGTGATAATTATTATCTATTAATTTCATAATTTTTGTTTTGGGTATTTCCTAGTATTTTTATAGCATTTTTATTATTACTATTATCCTCTTGCCCTTATATTCATTTGTTATTCATTTAGTTGGCCTTAAATGTAAAAATTAAAATTAAAATTTAAAAAAAAAAAATTTTACATGCAAGCTGCGTTCGTCCGCAGCTTGCAAAGAAGAGTTGCAGCAGGACCCTTGAGGGCAATTTAAGTGATGAATGGCCAGGTGTCTAGGACACCTCAGGCCCTAGAGAATTCTAGAAGAGGATAGGTGGAGGGTGGAAATGAAAGGGGAAGAACGTGAGATGTAGAGGGGCGTCGGATGAAGGGTTTTGAAAAAACAAGGCTGGCCGCAAGGAGCAAAGGGGGCGGATCAAGAAGAGGAAAGAAAAAGCTGTGGGTAAAAAAAAGAGGAGAGGAAGGAGCGGCGTAAGAAAAACTGGGGTTTAGCTAGGAAGAGAGATTTTTTTCTGGGTGGCGGCTGATAAGTGCGAGAGAAAAACCACCGAAAGGAAAAAAGAAGGAAAATCGAAAGCGGGTTTTGGGCTGATTAAGAAGGTTAGAAGAGAGGAAACAACGAAAGAAGGAAAGAACCTGGTTCGGGGTTGCAAGAGGACGGCTAAGCCATCATCATCGTTGTCCATTTGCGTTCCTTTGAAGCCCTAGTAGCACCATCTGAACTGTTTTAGTCATTTCCCCTGACTGATTTTTGCGATTAAGGTAATATCCGCACCTGTTATAATTAAAAGCTGTTTTCTTTAATTGTTGTTTTGCACTTTGTTGCTGCCTGAGGGCTTAACTATCCCTTGTAGCCCTTTCATCTTTGTTTTTCGTAGATTTGATTTAAGTTGGGATTAAGTTCATGATTCACAGTGGGTTTGTTATGCTTGCTTGATTCGTTTGATGTTTGTCGAGGTTGAAGACATGGCAAAACTGCGCATTTTTGCCCCCTGTTGCTACTGGCTATGCTTTGTTTATTGTTTGGTTGTATGGTTGTATGATCCTTTTTAGCTTGGAAATGGTTTGTACAATATGTGAATCTGATGAAATAAACATGGAAGAGTCGCAGAGTTTTCCAGATGTCGCAAGCCATTTTTTTAGTTTATCATTTTGTTTTCCTTACCTGGATTCTTTCTGTTGAATTTGCTAAAGCTAGACAAATCATGTTTGATCAATGTTAAGATTGATGGTTGGTGATGTCCGTGTGTTTGAGTTGTTAGATAATCAATTTTTGTGCATTTTTTCGTGAGTTGGAGCTGCAAAAACTTGCAGCAGAAAATTACATAAAGTTTCTTAAAAGATCGCATGCTTTGATGAAGTCCTGTGGATTTATGACTGATGCTCTGACGATTTTCTGGGATTTTCCTGAGTTTGTTTTGTGCAGAAGGCGATGGCTTTCTGTTTTGGTGTATTTCTATGATATATGGAAGTATGATTTTGCTCATTTGCTATGAAAGCATGAATAAGAAAATTTTGCAGAAACCCAGGAAATGGAAGAAAGTTGCGCTTTTTCTCATGTTTCGTTGTCTTTTTCCTTTCTCCCTGCCATAAACCCGTGAAGTGGGTCTTGGTCACCTAATTTGCTGCATTTCGTGGCTAGCTTTGTTGGATCTGTTGGGAGTGTTTGGGTCGAACATAACCAGTCTTAAGCTACTTCGCATGAACACCTCTCAGCTGGGATAAGAAAGAAAAAAAACTGCATAAATGTTGCAGCAGTTTCATTCGTGAATGTGCATGAAAATTCCATACGAATTTGCATAATTTCATTCAATGTTTTGTTTTATTGGATGAGGAGATTATTTGTTTTGATGCTTAAGTTCAGAGTTTGGATAGATGAGTTGGTTTATAAACGAAAATGCAGCAGGCTTGGAATCTGTTTGTAAACGAAAATGCAGCAGGCTTCTCTTTTGCAGGAGCTCTTTGTTACATAAAGCTTGCATGAAATTCTTTTAGGAACTGCTTTGTCAAGTGATGTTTAGACATATTTTAATTAGAGTTAGTTTAAAGTTTTGTTTGCCAAAGATTCATGGATAAAGCTTGCGGATGAATTAGCTTAGCTGCCGAAGTCCTTTTGTTGTTGCAGAAGCATGTTTTCCTTCGTGATTTGCATGACTTGCATGAAAAATATTCCAAAAAATTATACTTTGCTCCCTTTAGTCTCTAGTAATGCTACAAAGGCCCAATTGCATTCCAATCTCTTGCAATTAAGTCCTAAATTGATTGCAATTTGAACCGTTATTTGGCCTCTTATTATTTTTGGAACCTTTGAAGTGCTTAAATGTTTCAATTGGACTCGCATGATTGATTAATGTTTGCAATTGGGTCCTTAGAAGTTCTTCTATCTTAGAAGTTGGTCAATAATCTACCTCCTTTGAAATTAAGCATCATTTGACTACATTTAAGTCGCAATTAGGGAAGAATTTGGTAGTGTGTTAGTACCCCTTTTTGAAGTTTCTAAGGTGTTCTGAGTTTCCTTTTTTCCTTTTATTCTACTTATCTTTAAAGTGGTGCATTAATCCCTTGCTTTGATGGTTTTAGCCCAAGTTATCTCTTTCTCTGATGACTTTAGCCCAAGTTAAGTCTTGTTCACTTTACTAGCATCACAAACGGGGAAGTATAACTTCTTTTATCTTTTTTGTCTCTCCCCTATGTGATCCAACGTGCTAAGTGAGAATTGCATGTCTACTTTTCTTTCCTTGCTTTTCCTTAATTCCTTTCATTTATTTCATTTACTTTTGCTTTTATTAAGTCATTCTTTTATTTATTTATGGGGTATGTCACTTCCTCACTTTCTTTATCCACATTCTCTCACTACTTATATTTTTCTCAATCCACATGCCATGTTCGCACATTTTTCTTCTTTTCCTATCACTTATTTATTTTCTACCTCACAAATTGCACCCAGTTGCACTTATATGCATTTACTACCATTATACCTTTATTTTCTCAATTGGCACACATGCACTTTTCTTACATTTGCGCACATGCACTTTTCTTACATTTGCACACTTGCACTTATATTTGTTTTTATTTTATTTTATTTTGCATTCTTCTTACATTTTCACACTTGCACTCATATTTGGGTCTTCATTTGCATTACCCGTGACCTCTATGAAAGTTTTCCTTATTGACCATCACAACTCATGTGATTGGGACCAAAAATCCTCATAAGAGACATTTTAGATTTAGGATTGCATTTTTTTCGCATCCATTAGTCATATCCAACATGCAACACATACTTTGGGTAGAAGAATTAGGAAAAGAAGGGCTAAGTCACGCAACTAGCTTTGGTTAGGGTAAGGGAGTGCCTTAGGCTTTGCCTTTGCCTTCTACCTTATCAAATGTGACCCCCGCTCCCTTTCTTTGGTTACGTAGACCTAAAAATTCTTTAAAAAGGATTTGTTTGTTTTTCTTTCCAAAAAATCACTTTTTTTGGGTGACTTGGTACACCCTAACTCAATACCAAGTGGCGACTCCACTTTCATTCAAAAAAACCCTTTTTGACTATATTTTGGGGTCAAATCGTCGCATTTTCCGAGTCTCATTTAGACCCAGGTTTTATTTTAAACAAAAGGCCATTTTTCTAAACTCGTCTTTTATTTCTTCTTTCAAAAAATGGGGCGCGACATACTCAAAATACAAAAGTAGTACAAGAGCAGAAATCACTTCGTGCGTGTTAGCTAGTAGTAGGCCCCACCAGCTCCGCCTAACTCACCACGGTCTGAAATAGAAATTTACATCTCATTATATCACAAACGGCCACTAACATGCCCAAAACAAGCAAAACGGCAAAATCGGCACATGCAAGTGCGGAAACGGCAAAATGGGTACACGCGAGCGCGCGGAACGGCAAATGGAAACGGCCAAATCTGCCATCTCAAACCGTTTTGATCAAAAGTTAGGTTAAGAATATTGGATTAAGGTGGGTAAGACACCGTTTCGAAGCTACGAGGAAGGGCTACAACTTTCATTTAGACATCTCAACCCAGATCTCAATAGGTATTGGTCAAAAATGCACAAATTAGGTCCAGCCATTTCATTTCAGTTTACCAAACAGGCCCTGTTTGAAAGACCGTAACTTACGGCTCAGAAATCAGAATCAAGAAATTCCAGAGGCGTTATAAAGCTAAGACATAAGGTTATAACTTTCATGTTTGGATCAAAAGCTGAATCAATATAGAGCATGGAGGAAAATGGGTCCAAACATTCCTGTCAGAACTGTCCAAATTCGAAGGCAGTTCTGACAACCGATCTAGTTTTTATCATAACTGGAGCTACGGGACTCGGATTTGGATGAACTTTATACCGTTTCGAAGCTAAGACCAAGATCTACATTTCTTATGAAGAGGTCAACAACCAGTTCATATGTTATCAAAACGGACAGAACATAGTCAAAGGCTAAAACAAGAAACACGGCAGAATGCTGAGTTTAGAATAGATGCGAATATTTTGGCCATAACTCAGGCTACATAGATCCGTTTGAGGTGTTCTTGATGGCGTTGAAAATCTAAGACAGATTACTGAAACTTTCATGTTTTGGCAAATGGCTAAATCTGCACGGATTATATTGAATCAATACAACCAAATAGATGAATTGTCTAAAACGGAACACTGGAATGCATCCTAGGGCAGTGAGAGTATTTTGGTCTTTTTACAGGTTACGTTGCTCCGATTGGGCTAGAATTTCGTAGGCAATTATAAAACACCATTCTCTACAACTTTCATGTTTTATGCAAAGCCTAATTCGGCCTCTAACCACACGAACTGGAACCGGACAGAACTGGGTGAAATTTTTCCAGAAATCTGGAATTTTTGGTTTCAATGATAACTTTCTTCATTTCTTGCTTCACTTGTTACCAAAACCCCCTATATAATCTTGGATACAACATATATTAACCATACATCAAGTATAGGCAGCAATCCATCAAACCCTAATTCATGTAACTAAAAGGAAAAACACCCAAAACATGATAACAACCATCATTCACCACAAATTTGAGATGCTAAGCTAATTTAAACAAGATCAAAAGTAAGAAATGGGGAAATCATCATCCTTACCTTGCTTAAGTGTTTACCAAGAGCAACCCTAGCTTCCCCTTCAGAATTTCACCAACACCTCACTAAATATACACTCAAGGATAGCTTTAATCGGTTTAGTTTTCTTTCTTTCTCACTTGGTGGCTAGATTCAAGAAGAAATGGAGCAACTTTCCCTTGATGTTTTTTTCCTCTCTCTCTCTCGGCCAGCAGCAAAAAAATGGAGTGAAAATGAAGCCAAATAGATGATAAGAAGGTTGGAATTTGTCTTGGTCAAGGAGCCATGAGAAGCCAACATTTGTCACCACCCAAGCCAACCAAAATTTCTTTTTCTTTCCTTGCAATTTTAGCCCTAAATTTCGGTCAAAGCTAGCTGGAAATAAGGACATATTTTGCTCAAGTATTAATGAGCTCATGTGGTAAGAAAGTGGTGGTCAAGTGGTGCGGTCAATCGCTAGTGCGTGGTACCCGACGGCTCGCGCCGTTTTTCCTTAAATCACACGTACTAGGGTTTTTACTTCCTATTCACTAACTTTTTATCATTGCTCCTACTCACCTATTATTTCTCACCTAAAAGTCACTCTTAAACACCAAATTTGATCCTTGCTCATTACCGGATAATTACACTATGGATACACGTGAAAATCCTAACTTGCTCCAACTTGAAAATGAAGAGTGAAACCCTACTTTCTAGGTTCATTTGCACTTATTGTGGAATGATTGGGTAGTATTAAGGGTTTTAAACCCAACTTAGAATTCCAACAAATCATATCTCTAGAAACGTTTCTAGTTTAGGGTTTTCCGAACTTTTAAACTCACTTTAAACACCACCCGAACTTATAATTAATACAACTAGGGTTTCAATCCTAACCCCAACTTAGGGTTTTCGAAGTATTCCCAAAATCAAATGTTACCGCACAAATAATAAATATAACCTAATATCAACTTAAGAACGGATTGGGGCCTCACAACTTCCCCCACTTAGAACAATTTCGTTCTCAAAATTGATACCTTTGTTCGTGAACCATAAATGCAGGGTTTACAAAAGTACGTGTCCTCAGGGTCTATTAACTAATTGCGGTGCGCCGATAGGATAGGGCGTACCTTCGATGCCCTCCAAATGGTCAGTCACCTCCTGTTGACTCATTACATAGACTCTACCTGGTCCTCTGGGTCGATTTTCTCCTACACTCGATGGCTTAGCTGCGGTCCCTTCAGTCGGTGGCTTAGGTCTTTCTTTTTGCATCTTAGGGCATTGGGCAATCAAATGTTTTGCACTACCACATTTATAGCATTTTCGGATCGAACTATTCTTCCAACAGTTTTCGTCGATGTGATTGGCCCCGCAGAAGCCACAAGTTGGCTTAATGCCCGCACTTGACCCTCCACGCTGGGCACTCCTCTGGGGCTCTTGCCCTACTCGACCTCTCCCAAAGATTACCCGCTGGTTTAAGGGTTCCTCGGGGAGGG
This sequence comes from Coffea eugenioides, assembly GCF_003713205.1. Classification (NCBI taxonomy): domain Eukaryota; kingdom Viridiplantae; phylum Streptophyta; class Magnoliopsida; order Gentianales; family Rubiaceae; genus Coffea; species Coffea eugenioides. Next base: position 3,019,307 of record NC_040045.1, read on the forward strand.
TGCTGCATCGGAATTCGAATTCGTAATTCGGAAGTTGCAATCGTCAATTTTTCGAAAATTTGGTTCAATTTCAGCCGACCCGAATTCGATTTCGAAATGGTGGACATTCCGATCATCGTTCGCAGTGGAATTCGCGCGCGCATACCGGAAATTTGTTGTGAATAATTCTGCGGACACGGAATCGACTACAAGTTCTACGTCCGGCGGTAAAAAAAATTCCCCATCTTTATTCCGAATTCACCGATTTTATTTTATTATTATTTTTTTTTTTGCCCTCTCCTTTCTTGCAAGAAACTTAATTTCGCCTCTATTTAATAGGAGATTTGAAAGCCGTTCCTCCAAAACAGGTTGTTAACCAGAATAAAGTCATAGAACACCTTCAGCACATATTCCACGACTAATCAACTTAAAAATAGGCCAAACAATCAAAAAGCCAAATAAAGCTTAGGATATGCTTTGAACAAAGCAACTCAAAGCATTTGTAGATACTATAAACCACAAATCAAGGAAACAACAGACCATCTACCAAAAAAGTTCTTCAATCAAATTAAAGTTTCAATTTTGTGACTTGGAATGAAATGAAATTCGTTCAAGACCCACAATGAAACAGTCATAAGGATAATAACAAATCAAAAATAGAAAATCTGTTCAAAGTAAATGCAGTCCCCTTGGATTCCACATTCCACAGGTCAGCTGTCTCAAATTCAAGAGGAAAGGATGAAGCTGAATAACAATTCCACATTCAACTCCACATTCCAGAGTGCCTATTCAATACCATAAATCACAAGAACTCTACCACTTCATACGAGAATACTTATACAACCATTCCAGTCCAAATTTCAAATACAAAACAATTCCAGTAAATAATACAAATCAACTATTATCAAACAATTCCAGTCTTTCATACGAGAATACTTATACTGTTATACAAATGTAACCAAAGTGCCTTTCAAACAAATAAGACAACATTTCAGTTTGACAACATTTCAAACTTGAATTTCTATGAGCACCAAATCAGAATCACCATTAGAGAATTCAAACATCAACAATTGTGGCTTCTGCACCTCCTTTGATCAAACCTATTATTCAAGAAAGAAAAAAATAATGAAGTAGCTTAATTACATTTATGAATAGAAAAAATATTTCAAGTTTGTCAATAAAAAAGAAGATAATTTACCAGATTCAAATTCCTCAAGATCCTCCAATTTTTCTTCTACATTCAACTCATTTTCGGATGCCCGAAACCAGTCTTGAGCACAAATCAAGGCTTGCACAATCCTTGGAGTTAAAAAGCTTCTGAATGGGTCAAGAACACGTCCTCCGGTACTAAAGGCAGATTCGGAAGCAACCGTAGAGACCGGGACAGCCAACACATCACGAGCCATTTGCAAAAGTATTGGCAACCGAAGACTATTACCTTTCCAACAATTCAAGATATCGAACTCGGGATCCTCATCCTCACAATCCTCACTCAAATATTTGTCAAGTTCAGATTTAGCATTCTTTCCTCCAAGTTCAACTTTTCTTTTCTTGAACTCAATTCTGTATCTATCATTTATTTTTTTGGAGACTTCTCCATCAAAGGAAGAGATGCTATTTTCAGATCCACTAGAAAGTGAAGAAATAGAGGATTGAGAAGATCCAGCAGGAGTATTGAGTCTCTTGTAATCATTAAACAATTCATACATTGCATCCTTGGCTACATGAGCCACAACAGCACCTTCGGTATCACCATACATTTTACAAGCAACGAATTCAAAGTACTCAAACTTTGTCCTAGGATCAAGCATGTAAGCAATGAAAATCAACATGTTCATTTTCTCCAATCTTCCCCAATACTTATCATACTTCTCTTTCATTATTTTTGCCATTCCACACAAGTCGGGATTAGCACTTTCTGCCATTTCCTTTAGGATGCCATTAATGTGACTAAGCTCATTGATAAGATTATTAGATGTCACATATTTGGAACCAGAAACCTTTACTATGAGATCATAAAAGTTCTCCAAAAATAAAGTTAAGAATCTTGCCTTTTCCCAATCACTTTTTGTTGGCAAGTGCTCGAGCTCATGCAGCATATATGGATCTTGCTCCTCAAACCTCTCAAATGCCCTCTCAAACCTATGAGCACTGTCTAACATTAAGTAGGTTGAGTTCCACCTAGTTGCCACATCTAAACTTAGTAACCTTTTACTGTCAATTTTTTCAATTTCAGCACATTCCTTGAATTTTTTCAAACGAGAAGGTGATTGCCTAATGTATCTCACAGCTGTTCGGATAGAATCAACGGACCCCCCAAATGTTTTTAGGCCATCACTCACAATCAAATTGATTATGTGAGCTACACATCTTATATGAATCCACTTTCCTCCTAATATAGATTTACCCCAATTTTGCAATTTTCCAACCAAATATTGCACATCCGTGTCATTTGAAGCAGCATTGTCAACTGTTACTGTGAAAATATCATCAATCCCCCACTCTAATAAGCATTTCTCAATACTCTTCCCAATTTCAGTCCCTTTATGACTACTAATTGGACAAAAATTTAAAATTCTTTTGTTCAATTGCCAATCACAGTCAATAAAGTGAGCTGTCAAACACATATAATTTATTCACTGGATAGATGTCCAACAATCAGTGGTAAGACAAACTCTAACAGCTCTACGCCTCAACATATTCTTCAACTTAATTTTTTCATCTAAATAAAGTTGATAGCAATCTCTAGTAATTGTCCACCTTGAAGGAATTTGAAAAGAAGGACAAGCAGTTCTCATGACATGCTGAAATCCTTTACCTTCTACATGTTTGAATGGCAATTCATCAACAATCAACATATAAGCAATGCTTTTTCTAATTGCATCAGCGTCATACTTCCAACTAATAAGTGCACTCTTAACATCCCCCCCAAGACCACCAACCTCACCCAAGCATAATGTACCTTGCCCCTTAGACTTATTTGTAGGATTCATTTCACATGATTCAACATGGGATAAGAGAGGACTAGTACCATTAGACTTCGGATCAGCAGCTATCATTTTCGTACAGTAATTACATATGCCATGACGAACACCTTGGACATAGTGAGGCTGAAAATGATCCCAAGCTGGTGACCTTTTCTTGTACTCGCCTCTCTTTTTCTTAACACCAAGGCCAGATTCTTCACAGCTGTTGGAAATAGGAGCTGGACTTGAAGATGGTGTTGAATCACTTGAACCTTCTATCTCAAAAGTGGACATGTTTACTGATATGCAAAAGAAAATGGAAATAAAATGAAGATATGTTTCCCAATATATGCAATAGATTAGACAATAAAATGAAGAAATATTGAGAGTTTGAATCACATAATGCAGTTTCCTGGAGAACTTGTTTCCAATTTAGCATAGAAAGTAAGAAGATGGAGCCAAACATAGCAGCAAATATAAAGTTTTGCGATTTATAAATTCAGTATACAACTAAAATATCTTCAGCTGAACCTCATCAAAATAGTGAAATCAATGCAGTTAAATGCTTTTCAAGAAAAAAAGTTATTTTATATAAAGGATTTATAGTCATAGAGGATGTTTTTACATTTTTTAACTAACACACTCTCTCCCGTTTCTTTTTGCCAAGCACCTCTTATAAGTGTATGGTACCATAACTACCAGATACAAGATGTGCCATGGTCAACAGGATAAACAAAACCCCCAAAAAAAAAGAAAAAAAAAGAGGAATCCTTTGCACCCAGTCATGTTTGTACTTTTGCCTTTGCATTTATATTACAACAAGCATAAAAAACTTGGCAAATTAATCAACACCACACCGTGTGACAAATTGCTTCTTGGTGCAAAAAGTATGTTGATAAGATTTTCACAGCTGACAACTTAAAGAAACAGCAAGGTGTCGAAATGAAGCTTCAATCATATCTGGACCATACTTCTTGTATAATACAACTTTTACCAACACTACACTACAGGACACTTATACCTTCCAAGTCTCAATTCTCCTCGGACCTCCGCTACCTTAGTTAACCTCCCAACACTCCCAAATCATATCTGGGCACACTTTTCAGGTATCGTGTCCAGATTACCTACTTTCAAGAACTTATTTAAGTTTTTTTAAGAGCTAAATTTCTGCATATTCAAAAGAATAATTCGAACTAGTGAAAAAAAATCTTAGGTGTAAACCATTTCACTTAACATTAGTCAAACGGCCACCAAATTAATTTGTGGGCTCATCAATTTTCTACAGCATAAATTTGATTTACCACTTTCGCTTTTTTGGGTTTTAGTTTTACCTAAAAATAATGAATAATGTTACAGTGAATTGGACTAGAATCAGAATCATTGAGCAAGTGAACTTACTTTGTTGGAATTGGATACTTTGGAAAGAGTTTGGCCAAGATTTCAACCACTTCACCACGATGAAGAACGCTCTCGGCAGTCGGTGCAGAGGTATCTTCCAGAATCCAGATGCCGAGGGAGTCTCGTAGAGAAGAACGTGTGCCAACACTTTATGTCTCTGTCGGGCTTGAAGAAGGGGAGAAATATGAAGGTGAAACCGAGAGAGTGAGAGAGTAAGCTGAGTCGGAGGAAGAGGCGATGAGGAAGAGGGCGGCGGAAGAGCTAAGGTGACTGGCGTGAGTAAGTGAAAACTGAAAAGAGTAGGGTTTTTGGGTTTCAATTTTAATTTCAGTTATTAACTTATTTTATGTTATATAATATATATGTATATATATAATTCGAATATAATATATTAATTATATTAATTCGAATTCGAATTCGATATCGAATTTCCAATTTCGAATTCCTATTTCGAATTCCCAATTCGAATTCGGTAATTCCGATTTCAAAATTCTTATTTTCAAATTCGATCCGATTTCGACATATTCGAAATCGGAATTACCGAATTCACTTCCGAATTACCGAACTTCCGAATTCGAACTTCCGAATTCAATTCGAAATTGATTTCGAAATCGAAATTTTTCGACTTTGCACACCCTACCTGCGGGTCGGGGACCATCTGTTCCTCGACCCCTCTTAGAAGGTAGCTCACTTTGCGAACTCTGTCCAGTCACAAAATTGCTCGAATCGGGTTGTCTCCTTTTCCGATCATGAAAGGCTTTTACATGTCCCCTAACTGTCTCAATCCGCTGAGTTTTTTCTAGCGCCTGGCTAAACGTGTCCAACTGAGCAGCTGCTAGTGCCTCATGGATCTCCACATTTAAGCCTTGGACAAAGCGGCGAATTCGCTTTTGCTCCGTTAGCACCAATTCCGGAGCGAAGCGAGAGAGTTTTGTAAATTGAGTTTCATACTCCGCCACACTGGATGCCCCTTGGTGCAGGCGGATAAAATCATCCTCACGTCTCTCTTGTACAATGGGAGGTAAATATTTTTCATTAAATTCTCGTGTAAAGTTAACCCATGTCCAAGGGGTCTGGTCCCGCTCCCACTTGGCTCTAATGATATTCCACCAGGCTCGGGCGGCCCCTTCAAAATGAAAAACAGCAAATGATATCTGCCGCTCATCCGAATACCTAAGCGCAGCAAATATATCTAACATACGGTCCATCCAACTCTCTGCTAGGTCAGGATTAGGTCCACTTATAAACTTTGGAGGTGCAAATTTTTGGAATCGTTCTAAATCCCGGTCCTCTCCCTCGTGATTGCCTGGATTATTTCCAGGGTTTCCTGTAGTATTCCCATGGTCCTGACCCTGCTGGTCAACCATTCGTTCTAACAGGTCAGCCATCCGCTGAATGGCTGTAGCTACTTGATCCGGCTCATGTTCATGTTCCCTTTCAGGGTTTCGTCCTCGCCCTCTACCTCTATCTCGAGTACCGGAGGCCATATAGGTGCAAAAGTTTATAAATCCAAACATAACGTGTACTTAGTCTTCAAACTAGAAACAAAATAAAAACACAAAGCAAATGCACCAAAGGCACGCAAAGGTAAGCGCAGAAGATAATACTCGAATATATACCTTTATTTACAAAGTCACACCAAAAGATATACAAATTATCCGACCTCCAGTCGGTACAAAACCCAGTATACACACGAGCACTCAGGCTCCAAAAATCTAGTCAGTCACCCAGATAACAAAAGAAATTAGCTAGAAATTAGCCACGCCAGTTTGAACAAAGTAATCCGCCAGCTAATCAAAAATACAAAAGCGACCCTAAACGCCTCCCCTAGGGCCCCGGTTCCCAATGGAATCTGAAGTATCTACCTCGCCTATCTGCTCTGGGCCAGCAGCTCGTGGGGGTGCCTCCGCGGCCATATCTAGTAAGATCTCGCAATCAAATGTAATACTCCGGGCCCTCTCCCTAAGCTGCCTCTTCAAAGCGAAGAGGTGCTGGTGTGTGTCTCGGAGGTCCCGCTCCAAGTCCCTAATACGCAACGCCTGCCCGTGGCTAAACTCCCTAGCCTCCTCCAGCTGTGCCCTCAAAGTCTCGACCGTCCTGCCTAGGTGGTGACGCTCGTCATCCACAGTGTAGACACCAAATTTTTAAGAAATTTTTTGTTATTATTTCTATTTTTGATTAATTTCATTTTTATTTTTATTTTTATTTTTTAAGTCATTTTATCATTTAATTAAACTTTAATCATTTAATTTTTTTAATGTTAGGGGTTTTACTTTCTCTTATTTTTATTTTTTATTTTTGCACATAAGCCTATTTTTGGAGCATGAGATCTTAGCCTTTCATCTTAGGTTTAGTTTTTCTTTAGGGTGCCTTAAAAATAGAAACAGCCGCAACAGAGAGGGGGGTTACGGACCAAAGGAGGGAAGACTAAGAAATAGAGAGAATGGAAAAAAAGCAGACGGGGAGGTTGGTAAAGGCTTCTGGCAAAATGAAAACAGGGGGGCTTCGTCTAAGCTAAGGCAGCCGCAAGAGAGAAACGGGGGAGGTTTTCCGTCGGAGGGAATCAACAAAAACAAAAAGCTAGAAAGAAAGAAAGAAAAACAGAGGGGGTTTGGGAAGTGGCGAGTGAGAAAAACAGAGATGGGAAATACGATGAGCGTTCATTCCCCAACCCTGATTCATCCACCCCTTGACGTTGACGCCGACACCGAAGATGGGAAAATTCTGTTGGGGGAGCCGCCACTCAATCTAAGCTTCCGTCAAACTCCTGGCCTGCCAAGTTGAGTTAGCAAAGAAAACAGAGAGCTAGACGGAAAGGAAAAAGCAGAAAGGGCCGGCGAAGGAGTTGAAATCGAAGGCCGGGCAGGAGAAGATACTGGCAGAGAAGACAACGAGTTGAAGCTGGAAAAACATAAGGAAGCCATAAGTGAAGGAACCACCGCCTCTCATGGCCGTCGCCCCTCGCTGATTCGACCATCGTTGCCGGTAGCATCTCCCAAGCAAGAATCCTGTAAGTTTTCTTTTTAAATTTCAGTTCTTCTGAAGCCCCTAAGCATGGTTGCCGTGACTATACTTGTCGCAATTCCCTTTTTCTGATGGCTCACAATTTTCTGGTCGTACATGCTTTGTGGTTTGATTAGAAATGGAATTTGTGTTTGATAAATTTTGAGGCCAGCCGCGACCTCACCTGAGTAGGAAATCGATAGAATTTTGATGCCTACGTGCTGTTTGGAGAAATGCCTGATAGAAAGCTTTGAATTAACACAGCAATAATTAATGCCTTCATCTCTGTTCTGTTTGTTATCCGCCCTATGGTAGGAATTTGGTTTCCATTTGGAATTGGGAATGGTCGAGTTTCTTTGTATGGATTCATGCTCGATGTTTTGTTTTGGAAAGGGTCAGAGTTGAAAATCTTGTTGTTTTGTCCATGAAAGAAAGCTGAAATGGAAACTGACATTCAGGTTGTGTGGAAAGGATGATTATTTGTCCAAATTGCCAGAATTTTGCTGCTTTCGTTGTGTTTTTGCACCCTCTCGATGAGTCTCTGTAGCTTGCATCTTGGCTAAGTTTCAATGATTAGAGCTGTAAGGTCTTGTTGTTTTAGTTTGAATGCTTGATGTATGATTGGACTATGTTTGTGTCTGGCATGAATTTCATAAGACGTGTTGCTGCAGAAAACGTCCTGATTACATGCTCTTCCATTTGGTTCGCTGATTGACCTTCAAGAGTTGTATCATACCCGTTGCGTCGAGTTTTGGAACTTAAAGTTTCTGTGAAGAAAAATCTTCCGCGAAGATCATGCATGAACAAATCTAAAAATTGCAACAGATTTCTGTCTGATTGCATCGTGGCCCAAAACTAAAAAATGTCAAATTGATTTGGCCCTTCAAAGTTTCAATTTGCTTTTTATATTTTTAGTGAGTTGTTGGGTGGATTAATTCTGAAATTATGATATGATTAGGTTTTAATGTTTCTTTTGGCTATCTTATTATTTTGATGGGTTTAACAAAATTAGTGGGGAATTGGATTAAGTTTATTTTTGATTGGGTCTTGATGGTGGTTTGTTTGTTTGAATTGGGTTTTGTTTTGTCTATTTCCTGGGTTAGTAGTTTGGGCTCGAAAGTTAAAGCCCATGCTTTTTGTTGGGTTTTACCTGATATAAGTGATAGGTTGGCCCAATCCCATTCACTTTGGTTTCTGTTGGGCTAGGGAGGTTTGGGCCCAAGCAAATAAATAAGATGGCCCATTCTCATTTGTTTTGGACTTTCGTGGGCTGGTAAGGGTTTTTGGCCCAAGGAAATAGAAAATAGCTCAATGGCCTGTTTTGTTAAAAAGCCTGATAACGAAATTTCATTCCAGCCCCTGACTTTCGAGTGTTTTCACTATGGCCCCAACAACTTTCAATTTCATTCAATTGGGTCCTTACTTTAATTGCAAATGAGTCCTTGAACTTTATTTTTCTTTAATTTTGGCCCCAAACTTTTGTCAATCTTTGCAATCAGGTCCTTTCTTCTCTTGACTTCTTAAATGTGGGTTGTTGATATGATTTAATTGATTCAAATTCATGCTTACATTTATCCTTTGTGATTATTTGTCAAATAAATTGGTACCCTAACCATTTTATTGTTTTGGAGGATGAATAAGTGACTTCACCTCGTTAGAGCTCCATTCCAAGGGAGGTACCCCCTATCTCGCACTTCTTACTTTGTATTCTCCTACGTGCTCCTACGTGTTATGTGAATATGCATGTCTATTTCGCTTTCCTTGCCTTTCCTTAATTCCTTGCATTTATTTCATTTATTTTTACTTTTATTTAAGTTATTCATTATGGGGTATGTGTACACCTCTTGGCTTGTAATAGATAGGGCTCGGAGAGCATCTGGTCCATTTCCCCTTCCCCTTGGTTGCTTGCTTTTGTTGCTACATGTTCATTTACTTTTGCTTTTTATTTAAATTATTCATTATGGGGTATGTGTACACCTCTTGGCTTGTAATAGATAGGGCTCGGAGAGCATCTGGTCCATTTCCCCTTCCCCTTGATTGCTTGCTTTTGTTGCTACATGTTTAATTGCTTTATTAGGCTCTTGCATCTAGTCGAGCATGCTAAATGTTACGTGCTACGTGTTTATGAGTATTTGGTATGTCTACTTGCTTTCCATAGTGTGGATGAATGGAATGGATGAATGTACGTCACCACACTAGTCCAACGCTAGCTGTGGCTTCTTTTATCGTTTCCACTAGTCTAATGCTAGTAGGAATTCATAGAAAGGGCTAGTCCAACGCTAGACCCAATAGGATTTTTCCTTTGTTTTTTCATTAATGCATTATTTGCCTGTTCACTACATATCATGCATTTTTCTTAGTTTTTTATCATTTGGCATGCTCCTCGAACCCCTTTTCCCCTCATTTTAGGTTTTGCATCTCATACTAGTTATAGGGTTCATTTGCCTGAAGAGTCCCCTTAAATATGGGATATAGACGAGTGTGGCTTTTTCTAAGCCTTAGCACGCTTATATTCCCTCTATCAAAGGGAAAATTGAGTCACGATTTAGCTCTCCCGTGCCCAATATGAATGCATTCCCTAGGGTCATGCACTTTAAATCCATCCTATCATTTTATATCTTCATTATACTTTCATTTTTACTCCCATTTGCACACGTGCACCTTTATATCCCTTCACTTGCACACGAGCACTTTTTCATTTGCACCCCAACACTTTCACACTCTTCTAAATTGCACATATGCATTTTGCCCACTAGCACTTGGAGTATATTTTTTACATTCAAGGACATTTTCTTTGCACACTTCCACTCACACTATTGTTTTTATTACTTTTTCACACAAACTCACATTTTCACATGGCATGCATTCCACTCATTTTTACGTCATTTAGGATTATGTGTGACCTCTCCAAAGGATCATTATTGGGCTTCACAATTAATGTGATTGGCACCACTCAACCTTTGAAGAGAAATTTCCCCCATGTCCCCCTAGGTCTAGGTTTTTGCATTCATATAGACATATCCAACACGCGATACATACCTTGGGTAGAAAAATTAGGAAAAGTTGGGTTAAGTCACGCAACTAGCCTTGGCTAGGGTGAGGGAGTGCCTTAGGCCTTGCCTTTGCCTTCTCCCTCATCAAATGTGACCCCCGATCCCTCTTTTTGGTTACGTAGACCCAAAAGTTCTCTAAAAGGGTTTATTTACTTTTTTCATTCAAAAACAAAAAATCATTTTTGGGTGACTTGGTACACCCTAACTCTATACCAAGTGGCGACTCCATTTTCATTAAAAAACCCTTTTTTGAACTTTGTTTGGCCAAATCGTCGCATTCTTAAGTCCCATGGCCTTTTACTTTTCATTTCGCACACGTTCACATGTATATCATACACACTACTCACTCTCACACACACACACCACATCATTCAAAAAGTGGGGCGCGACACACAGCTAAGAAGACCTCGTCGGGATAGCCATATGTATACCAACACCCACAGGGTCGGCGCGACACCTGACCAAAGGGGGAATACAAAATGTAGAGCTCCCCAAACCTCCTCCGATATCGGATCACCCGCTTACGCATCACCCGGTCCTCCGGGCCCCTCGCACTAGGAGGTCTCAGTCTCGGTCCCACGCCGCTAGGTCTAACACCACTAGAACTGCCTGGTTCCATACCTACAAACATTAATTCGTTAGTTAGCCGGCATTTCAGTTTAAGATATATCATTCATCTTAAAGAGAATCACGTATTCCTATTGTCTATCACGCATGTCCCACAGTTGCCCAAGTCCTCCAGCCTAGGCGCTCTGATACCACCTGTGACGCCCCCGCTTCTCCCAAGGGCGAACCCTAGGGTATCGGCGGGACGCCTACCTACCTCGCGCCAAGACTCAAAATTTTAAAACAATAAAACTAGATAAACCCAAAAGCGTACTATTCACAATATATCTAACGCCAAAAGAGTTCTATTTCCAAAAGTAGCTATTCAAACCACCATTTACATTGTAACAACAATCAGCCGAAAGTGGACCCTAAGGTGGGTCCGTACACAAACTACCAAAACAAAAACAACCATCTTAATTGTCCAACTATTACAAGCAAACCTAGCTATAATAGTGAATGTGCCAAGGAGTTCCCCGCGTCGTCCCCTGCTAAGAAAAATAAAGGAAACGGGGTAAGCTAGAAACTTAATAAGTAGACAGGGGTAAAAACGTAAATTTTATATTCGAATGAACATGTAAATCCCAATATTTCACATCAATACAGAAATGTAACATCACAAAGGTAGGATACGGGTTGGCTCCAAAGCCAAGTCGTTCGTCAGGCGTGACCTCCTGCCGACACTCCGTCGACCACATATAAGGTCCGTAGAACTCCACTTGTACTCCCACCTAACACCTTATCACTCTCACTGGCCAGTCACCTCACAAACTTGCTCGAGCGAACGAAATCACAAACTTGAGTTTGAGTCACAAGCTCGGGTCACAAACTTGGTTCACAACCAGAACCTACGAACTTGATGACCTCAGACTAGGTTGGATTGGTTTCGACCAAGCCCCGGCCGGCTAGAATAGTCCATCCAGGTCTTGAGATCGGTCCCACAACTTCAACATATTTCACGAACTCACGAAAGTCACCCTGAGCTCCAAGCTCAAGGGGTTCGAACCCAAAATAGTTCATTTAAACATATCATGTATAAATATGCACGTAAATTAGGGTTTAGATCGAGTGCGATAAAGTACACCCTCGCCTAGGTACCCTTTCATTCTCTCTAAACACATAAGAAAGTTATATACAAAATGGCCCGAATACTTACTCAAAATACAAAAGTAGTACAAGAGCAGAAATCACTTCGTGCGTGTTAGCTAGTAGTAGGCCCCACCAGCTCCGCCTAACTCACCACGGTCTGAAATAGAAGATTACATCTCATTATATCACAAACGGCCACTAACATGCCCAAAACAAGCAAAACGGCAAAATCGCCACATGCAAGTGCGGAAACGGCAAAATGGGTACACGCGAGCGCGCGGAACGGCAAATGGAAACGGCCAAATCTGCCATCTCAAACCGTTTTGATCAAAAGTTAGGCTAAGAATGTCGAATTAAGGTGGGTAAGACACCGTTTCGAAGCTACGAGGAAGGGCTACAACTTTCATTTAGACATCTCAACCCAGATCTCAATAGGTATTCGTAAAAAATGCACAAATTAGGTCCAACCATTTCATTTCAGTTTACCAAACAGGCCCTGTTTGAAAGACCGTAACTCACGACTCAGAAATCAGAATCAAGAAATTCCAGAGGTGTTATAAAGCTAAGACATAAGGTTATAACTTTCATGTTTGGACCAAAAGCTGAATCAATACAGAGCATGGAGGAAAATGGGTCCAAACATTCCTGTCAGAACTGTCCAAATTCGAAGGCAGTTCTGACAACCGATCTTGTTTTAGTCATAACTGTAACTACGGGACTCGGATTTAGATGAACTTTATACCGTTTCGAAGCTAAGACCAAGATATACATTTCTTATGAAGAGGTCAACACCCAGTTTGTGACGACCCCACTTCTCCCAAGGGCGAACCCAAGGGTATCGGCGGGCCGCCTGCCTAGCTCGCGCCAGGACTCAAAACTTAAAGCTAATAAAACTCTTCTAAGCCACAAGAACACGATTCATAATATATACATCCACCAAAAGTCTATTTACATCTTCAAAAGCATCAAGCCAAACCGCTCTAATATACTATAACAATAACCAGCAAAAGGTAGACCCTAAGAAGGGTCCTTATACAAACCACCAAAACAAAAACAAACATCCTAACTGTTCAACTATTACAAGCCAATCTACCTATACTAGTATACGAGCCAAAAGTCCCCGCGTCGGCCCCTGCTAAGGAAAACAAAAGGAAAGGGGTAAGCTATATGCTTAGTAAGTAAACAGGGGCGAAAGCATAAATTCACGTAGCAACAATTACACAATAAGAGTAAAGCAAAAGCAGAAAAGAACAACATCATATAATAAGGATACGGGTGGCTCCAAAGCCAATTCATTTGCCATGTATGAGCTCCTGCCGACACTCCGTCGACCACACTCAATGGTCCGTAGAACTTCACTTATACACCCACCGACACCTTATCACCCTCACTGGCCAGTCACCTCACAAACTTGCCCGGGCGAACGAAATCACAAACTTGAGCTTGAGTCACAAGCTCGGGTCACAAACTTGGTCACCTTCTCGGTGAACCGGATTCACAAAATTGGTTCATAACATGAACCTACAAACTTGGTGACCTCAGACTAGGTTGGACTGACTTCGACCAAGCCCTAACCGGCTCGAATAGTCCAAACAGGTCTTAGATCGGGCCCACGAACTCACAAACTTTGCAAACTTCACAAACTTTACTCGAAAGTCGCCCCGAGCCACAAGCTCAAGGGTTTTGGTTCCAAAAGGTTCATATACATATGCCAAGTACAATTATACATTCAAATTAGGGTTTAGGTCGAGTGCGATAAAGTACACCCTCGCCTAAGTACCCTTTTCACATATCTCAAACACATAGCCAAGAAAACACATCAAACTGGCCTGAATACTTACTCAAAATACCAAAAGTAGTACGAAAGCAAAATCGCTTCGCGCGTTCGCTAGTAGTGGGCCCCACCGGCTCCGCCTAGCTCACCGCTGTCTGAAATAGAAGATTTTATCACAAACGGCCACTAACATGCCCAAAACAAGCAAAACGGCAAAACGACACGCGCGCACGTAAATATGACGGACGGAAACGGAAACGGCAGATTTGATACTCATTTCTAGTTTACCCATAAGTTGAGCTACGAATATCGGATTAAGGCGTATGAGATGCCAAATCGAAGCTTAAAGGATGAACAACAACTGTTATGAAGACATCCAGAACTGAAACTGGAGGCTTCAGTCCCAAATGACCAAACACAATCACTTACGAAATCTGGCCAATGCACAAATGGTCAGTTTTGAGTGCAAACTGTTTTCTATGCTACACATGGGCAAAAGAGCTGAAAATTGGCAGTTAGATAGTTCATTCCAAATGGAACAACTTTCATGAAGGTCGGCAATCCAAATTCGGAACGGAAATTGGTCATCAAGACCAAAACAGATCTGACCAGAAAATGGTCATCTTCACGGCCAGGCCTTATTTGCTCGGCTCTATCTCAGGTTTTATAAATCCGATTCATGAAATTCCAAGGGCGTTAGAAAGCTCTGATATAAGGCTATAAGTTTGGTGTTTTGGTCGCAAGCCCAAACAGCTTGTAACCCAGTCAAATGTGAAGCCAAAGTTCCAGTCATAAACTGTCCAAAAACGTAACAGAATTTGACGGTCAAAACAGGTCTGAGTATTTCGTTTATAGCTCAGGATATACTAATCCGTTTAACCTGAAAATTTACAGGGATATCCGGGACTTAAGGGGCTACAATGTTGAAGAAGGAAACTTTGTCCAATTTTGAATGTAACAAGGTCAAAAATGCAAGACACTATACCAGAATTGCAAAACAGGATCACAAACCGTATTTGACCTTAATATGCGGTAATGGCACCAAATTCACTACGGTTATCGGATGGGGGTGTAAGACCCACCGTTTCGAAGCTAAGAAACAGGGTTACAATATTGGAGAAGGCCACTCAATCCAGTTCCTAGCACAACTAGGTCAAATGTGCCAAATACTAAACCAGATTCACCAAAACAGGTTTGCAAAACGCAGAAAACTGTAATCGATATAACTCAGTCCATACAAGTCCAAATGCCGAAATTCCAAAGGCATATGTTAGCTAAGACATCCAGTTACATTTCATCAGAAGACACCAACTTCAAAATCCAAACCAATTCCAGTCAAAACAGACAATTACTATCGCAGTTCGGACATTCTGTTCACCAAAAACAGCAACAGTAAAAACGGAATAACTCACTCTATACTACTCCAAATGCCCTGAAATTTTGCAGGCACTTCAAACTCATCAATACCTACAACTTTCATGTTTTGAACAAAGTCCAATTCGGCCTCTAGCTATGACCTAAAATTTCGGACAGAATGTTCAACCAAGAACCCTAATTTTCCAGAAATTCTTCCAAATTCAAAATTGATTGCATTTATCAACAATTCACACCTACAAGAGTCATTTTAAACCATTACCATTCATCATACAAGACCACAACATCCCATTCATATTAAACCAGCAAATTCATCATAAAATGGAAAACCTCACCAAAACTCTTCAAATCAAGAAATAAATCATATATTCTAACACTTATGCCACTTCTAAGCATAATATAACCATCATTAGGTGTAGTAGAGGTTCAAGCATCACTTACCTAAGAACAAGAGATGTAGAGAGGTGTTGGACACTTAGCTCTTCAAACAAACTTCACTACAACCCTTACTAGCACTAGAAGATAGGATTTTATGGAGTGAAATCTAGTCTAAGCTTTTGTTTATAGAAGATTGAAGCTTATGGAAGCTTGAAAGTTGGTGGAATTTCCTTCTTCTTTGCAAGGAGAGAGCCGGCCACAAGGAAGAGAAAAATGGTGAATTTTGGGCATTTTTTTGATATTTAATCCTTTGGTCAAAAAAGTCAAGAAAGTAAATAGTAATTCTTAAAGTCCAACCAATAGGAAAGTGACACTTGTCACCTCCATTAATGCCTTCTTATCTTTCTTTTCTCTCTCACATCAATCACTTCACACACACTACTTATCTCTTAACACCCGATAAATTTTACACAGTATCCAAAACTTAACCTTATTGGCCGAATTTTTCCGAACTTTTCGCACTAGTGGGTCCCATATCCGATATACGTTCTTAATTTCTCAAAAACTAACTAATACTAGAAAAATCATCTAAAAACTCTATTTACTCAATAAAAATTATCTGGGGAATTTTCTAATAAAGAAAATGTAGAAAAACGGGTTTTCAATCTTAACCGGAACTTAGGGTTTAAATCTTAATCCCTACTTAGGGTTTTCGAAATACTCCCAAAACCAAACGTTACCGCCCAATTAATGAATATCTCGACGTAGAACGAACTGGGGCCTCACACAGTTCATATGTTATCAAAACGGACAGAACATAGTCAAAGGCTAAAACAAGAAACACGGCAGAATGCTGAGTTTAGAATAGATGCGAATATTTTGGCCATAACTCAGGCTACATAGATCCGTTTGAGGTGTTCTTGATGGCGTTGAAAATCTAAGACAGATTACTGAAACTTTCATGTTTTGGCAAATGGCTAAATCTGCACGGATTATATTGAATCAATACAACCAAATAGATGAATTGTCTAAAACGGAACACTGGAATGCATCCTAGGGCAGTGAGAGTATTTTGGTCTTTTTACAGGTTACGTTGCTCCGATTGGGCTAGAATTTCGTAGGCAATTATAAAACACCATTCTCTACAACTTTCATGTTTTATGCAAAGCCTAATTCGGCCTCTAACCACACGAACTGGAACCGGACAGAACTGGGTGAAATTTTTCCAGAAATCTGGAATTTTTGGTTTCAATGATAACTTTCTTCATTTCTTGCTTCACTTGTTACCAAAACCCCCTATATAATCTTGGATACAACATATATTAACCATACATCAAGTATAGGCAGCAATCCATCAAACCCTAATTCATGTAACTAAAAGGAAAAACACCCAAAACATGATAACAACCATCATTCACCACAAATTTGAGATGCTAAGCTAATTTAAACAAGATCAAAAGTAAGAAATGGGGAAATCATCATCCTTACCTTGCTTAAGTGTTTACCAAGAGCAACCCTAGCTTCCCCTTCAGAATTTCACCAACACCTCACTAAATATACACTCAAGGATAGCTTTAATCGGTTTAGTTTTCTTTCTTTCTCACTTGGTGGCTAGATTCAAGAAGAAATGGAGCAACTTTCCCTTGATGTTTTTTTCCTCTCTCTCTCTCTCGGCCAGCAGCAGAAAAATGGAGTGAAAATGAAGCCAAATAGATGATAAGAAGGTTGGAATTTGTCTTGGTCAAGGAGCCATGAGAAGCCAACACTTGTCACCACCCAAGCCAACCAAAATTTCTTTATCTTTCCTTGCAATTTTAGCCCTAAATTTCGGTCAAAGCTAGCTGGAAATAAGGAGATATTTTGCTCAAGTATTAATGAGCTCATGTGGTAAGAAAATGCTGGTCAAGTGGTGCGGTGAATCGGTAGTACGCGGTACCCGACGGTTCGCGCCGTTTTTCCTTAAATCACACGTACTAGGGTTTTTACATCCTATTCACTAACTTTTTATCATTGCTCCTACTCACCTATTATTTCTCACCTAAAAGTCACTCTTAAACACCAAATTTGATCCTTTCTCCTTACCGGATAATTACACTACGGATACACGTGAAAATCCTAACTTGCTCCAACTTGAAAACGAAGAGTGAAACCCTACTTTCTAGGTTCATTTGCACTTATTGTGGAATGATTGGGTAGTATTAAGGGTTTTAAACCCAACTTAGAATTCTAACAAATCGTATCGCTAGAAACGTTTCTAGTTTAGGGTTTTCCGAACTTTTAAACTCACTTTAAGCACCACCCGAACTTATAATTAATACAACTAGGGTTTCAATCCTAACCCCAACTTAGGGTTTTCGAAGTATTCCCAAAATCAAATGTTACCGCACAAATAATAAATATAACCTAATATCAACTTAAGAACGGACTGGGGCCTCACAACCTCCCCCACTTAGAACAATTTCGTTCTCGAAATTGATACCTTTGTTCGTGAACCATAAATGCAGGGTTTACAAAAGTACGTTTCCTCAGGGTCTATTAACTAATTGCGGTGCGCCGATAGGATAGGGCGTACCTTAGATGCCCGCCAGATGGTCAGTGACCTCCTGTTGACTCATTGCATAGACTCTAGTTGGTCCTCTGGGTCGATTTTCCCCTACACTCGACGGCTTAGCTGCGGTCCCTTCAGTCGGTGGCTTAGGTCTTTCTTTTTGCATCTTAGGGCATTGGGCAATCAAATGTTCTGCACTACCACATTTATAGCATTTTCGGATCGAACTGTTCTTCCAACAGTTTTCGTCGATGTGATTGGCCCCGCAGAAGCCACAGGTTGGCTTAATGCCCGCACTTGACCCTCCACGCTGGGCACTCCTCTGGGGCTCTTGCCCTACTCGACCTCTCCCAAAATTACCCTGGTTTAGGGTTCCTGCGGGTCGGGGACCATCTGTTCCTCGACCCCTCTTAGAAGGTAGCTCACTTTGCGAACTCTGTCCAGTCACAAAATTGCTCGAATCGGGTTGTCTCCTTTTCCGATCATGAAAGGCTTTTACATGTCCCCTAACTGTCTCAATCCGCTGAGTTTTTTCTAGCGCCTGGCTAAACGTGTCCAACTGAGCAGCTGCTAGTGCCTCATGGATCTCCACATTTAAGCCTTGGACAAAGCGGCGAATTCGCTTTTGCTCCGTTAGCACCAATTCCGGAGCGAAGCGAGAGAGTTTTGTAAATTGAGTTTCATACTCCGCCACACTGGATGCCCCTTGGTGCAGGCGGATAAAATCATCCTCACGTCTCTCTTGTACAATGGGAGGTAAATATTTTTCATTAAATTCTCGTGTAAAGTTAACCCATGTCCAAGGGGTCTGGTCCCGCTCCCACTTGGCTCTAATGATATTCCACCAGGCTCGGGCGGCCCCTTCAAAATGAAAAACAGCAAATGATATCTGCCGCTCATCCGAATACCTAAGCGCAGCAAATATATCTAACATACGGTCCATCCAACTCTCTGCTAGGTCAGGATTAGGTCCACTTATAAACTTTGGAGGTGCAAATTTTTGGAATCGTTCTAAATCCCGGTCCTCTCCCTCGTGATTGCCTGGATTATTTCCAGGGTTTCCTGTAGTATTCCCATGGTCCTGACCCTGCTGGTCAACCATTCGTTCTAACAGGTCAGCCATCCGCTGAATGGCTGTAGCTACTTGATCCGGCTCATGTTCATGTTCCCTTTCAGGGTTTCGTCCTCGCCCTCTACCTCTATCTCGAGTACCGGAGGCCATATAGGTGCAAAAGTTTATAAATCCAAACATAACGTGTACTTAGTCTTCAAACTAGAAACAAAATAAAAACACAAAGCAAATGCACCAAAGGCACGCAAAGGTAAGCGCAGAAGATAATACTCGAATATATACCTTTATTTACAAAGTCACACCAAAAGATATACAAATTATCCGACCTCCAGTCGGTACAAAACCCAGTATACACACGAGCACTCAGGCTCCAAAAATCTAGTCAGTCACCCAGATAACAAAAGAAATTAGCTAGAAATTAGCCACGCCAGTTTGAACAAAGTAATCCGCCAGCTAATCAAAAATACAAAAGCGACCCTAAACGCCTCCCCTAGGGCCCCGGTTCCCAATGGAATCTGAAGTATCTACCTCGCCTATCTGCTCTGGGCCAGCAGCTCGTGGGGGTGCCTCCGCGGCCATATCTAGTAAGATCTCGCAATCAAATGTAATACTCCGGGCCCTCTCCCTAAGCTGCCTCTTCAAAGCGAAGAGGTGCTGGTGTGTGTCTCGGAGGTCCCGCTCCAAGTCCCTAATACGCAACGCCTGCCCGTGGCTAAACTCCCTAGCCTCCTCCAGCTGTGCCCTCAAAGTCTCGACCGTCCTGCCTAGGTGGTGACGCTCGTCATCCACTGCTAAGATGACCTAGTCGGGATAGCCATATGTATACCAACACCCACAGGGTCGGCGCGACACCTGACCAAAGGGGGATTACAAAATGTAGGGCTCCCCAAACATCCTCCGATATCGGATCACCCGCTTACGCATCCCCCGGTCCTCCGGGCCCCTCGCACTAGGAGGTCTCGGTCCCGGTCCCACGCCGCTAGGTCCAACACCACTAGAACTGCCTGGTTCCATACCTACAAACATTAATTCGTTAGTTAGCCGGCATTTCAGTTTAAGATATATCATTCATCTTAAAGAGAATCACGTATTCCTAATGCCTATCACGCATGTCCCACAGTTGCCCAAGTCCTCTAACCTAGGCGCTCTGATACCACCTGTGACGCCCCCGCTTCTCCCAAGGGCGAACCCTAGGGTATCGGCGGGACGCCTGCCTAGCTCGCGCCAAGACTCAAAATTTTAAAACAATAAAACTAGATAAACCCAAAAGCGTACTATTCACAATATATCTAACGCCAAAAGAGTTCTATTTACATTTCCAAAAGTAGCTATTCCAACCACCATTTACATTGTAACAACAATTAGCCGAAAGTGGACCCTGTAGACACCAAATTTTTGGTGTAATTTCATTTTTTAGTTTTTTTATTTGTCATGTTCATTTTTAGTTTTTAGTTTCCAGTTTTATTTTTATTTTTAAGTTTTATCATAGAATTTGCTGAAAAAAGAAAAAAAAGAAAAAAAAAGCATTCAAAAAATATATGTTTTAGTCATTTTGTTTTTATTCAATGCTTTCTTGAAAGAAAAATGAAAATGAAAAATCATAAAAAAGGAGAAAAGAGAAAAAAAGAAAAAAAAGCATTTTTTGTTTTTATTTATCTATTTTGGTCATTTCTACTTAATTTAAATTTTGTTTTTGTTTGGTTCATTTAGGGAAAAAAGGAAAAAAAGGAAAAATGTTGAAAATGGAAGATTGAAAGTGACATTTTGTTATTTCTAGTTTTATTTTTTGTTTATTCAATCCAATGTTAATTAAGTTATTTTTGTTATTATTATTATTAGTATTATTGTTATCAATTTTGTTTGATTAAATCGGTTAGTTGTTAAGTTAAAAAAAAAAAAAAAAAAAAAAAATTTAAAACCGCGGCATGCAGGCCGCGTTTCTACTCAGCTTGCAAAGAGGGGCTGGGCAGCTCCTTAAGCTGCAAATATGGTGGCAATGTTTTAAGGGTTTAGGAGGGGGGTTGATGATATATATAGCAAAAGAAAGGTAGCCGCAACAGGAGGTTTTTTTTGGGAGGAGAAATAACGGCTGAAAGCTAGAAAGAGAGAGGGGGATGGAGAGAAACAAGGACGGCTGAGCTTGGGAAGCAAAAACCGAGAGAGCCACAAACGAGGAGAGATAGAAACACAGCAAGGGAAAAGAAAGAGAGGCATCGGGGACAAGGAAAAATCAAGAGAGTCTGGGGAAGTGAGTGTAGCAGCTGCACATCTGAAAAGGAGGGGGACGGACGGGAGAAGAAAGAGTGAGAGATAGCCGAGAGAGAAAGGAGAATAGAAAAGGAAAAATCTGAAAAGAGAGGGAGCCTGTTGGCGGCTGAATGAAAGGAAGGCTGAGGGAGAGTGAAAGAGAGAGAGCCGAGTGAGGAAGAAACGAGAAGAGTGAAAAGAAATCTTGGGAAAGAAACGAAGGAAAGCAAAATTTTCTGCAGAGACTCTTAGAAAAGGCTGGATTTTCGTTACCTTGCGATGCGATTTTTTCCATCGGAGAGGTCTCTTCTGGAATACCTTAATTGATCTGGATAATCTCCGGTGTTTGGGGAAGAATCTTTGCATACAAAGCTCTTGGGAAAAACCGCTGGAACGCCTTTGAATCGAAGCCAAAACCTGCTGGAGTCGTAGCTCTTGTGTCGTCGGCGCCGAACGTATCTGCTTGTAGCTGCGGTGTTTGAGCTCCTATTCCCTCAAGCTTACAGCATCATCTCAACTTCCCAAAGCTTTTAAGGTGATGTAGTTTCACTTTGCTCTTGCCATTCAAGTTCAAATCTTGACCAAACTCATCCGAATCTAGCCTGCATATACCTTTTCCTCTGCTGCACTTTTCCTGCTTACCTTGTACGATGGCTTTTAAGGTTTTATGGCACGAAGTTAATAACCAAGATTGAATCTTGATGTTTGGGGGCTCCATAATCTTCATGTTTTGGTTTAAAACTTGAGGTTTTGCTTGGAGTTTTGTTACCTGGGATGGGTGTGAATTCCCTAGCAGCGAAATTGCAGAAATTTTGTTTCTGGTTTGGCACGATCTTTTTCCCTGAATTTTGTGTTTCAGTTTTAAGAATTTCATGTTGAAGCTGGGAAGAAGGTTTGAGGAGCCCTCTTACATGATCTTAGAATACTTTCGCACTTGAAGTTGCTCATAAAATCTGCTACGATTAGTTTAAAGACTTCAGTTTGTCACAGCAGCATGATCATCTATGCATTGATGCATTCTTTGCTGTTTTTCTTTTGTTTCCTCACTGCTAAGGTTAATGTTTGGGGCATGTGCATGCCTTTGGCAGATGAATGGGGAGTCCAATGCAGTGTTTCTGCCTTAAATCTACATGAACTCAAAGCTGCAGAAAATTCCGCAGCAAAGAACAAAAGGAATAGCATTTTCTGTTCTGTTTTCTCTTCCGTAGCTGCTCATCGAATGTCTACACTTGAGCTGCATGCGTAATCTGGTGTGGAGGGCAGGGAATGGAGTGATTTACTGTCGGGTTTGCATGTTTGGGGGGGCTAAAAAAGGAAAATTGAGCTAGTTATAATTAAATGCTTTGCTGAGTAATAGCATGTTAGGACTGCCGAACCCCTTTGCATAGATTTTTTCCAGCTTTGGCATGAATTTTCTTCTACGGTTGTGCTGGTTTGGATGTCCAAGTTGTGTGTTGTGTTGTTTAATCCAAAGCTTGGTCATTGGTTTGAGAGGTTTTGTGCAAAGCTTGAGTTAGTTTTCTGAAATTTGTGTGCGAAAAATGAAAATGCAGCAGGCCTATACTTTCATTTGCTGGAGCTCTAGTCTGATTGAAAGTTGTGTTTTAGCTGATATGTCATATGCACTTTCACACTAAGTGTCCTACTCTAATTCACACTAAGTGTCCTACTCTGACCACGTATCCTTGCTGCATTTTCTGGATGATTGCACCTAGGAATCTGCGGAAGAAAGTAAATGGCTTATGAACATAGGTAGATGTTTCTTCTGCTACCGCAGCATATGCTTCCCTCTTAGTCAGTCATTTGATCTCTAATGTTTCGTTGCTTTATTGGGTTTGGGGTAATCAAAATGTCTAGTTGCTAAGGAGTGCTGAGGTTTGATTTTAACTGTTTCTTTTGGTTGCTTGAACTGAAGTATGGAACTTGCGAGAGTTTCATTGACTGCCGAGAGTTTTATGTGTAGCAGAAGCTTGTTCCCTTTGTATTTGCATGAAAGCTTTGCATGAAGTTCTTATAACTATCGAAGCCATGTTTAAATGGAGAAATTTCAAGCCAAGTTAAAGAATGTCAAGCCAGGTTTAATTGGAGAAATTTCAAAGTTGTGGTATGAATTTGCTTTGCTGAAATTGTTGAGCTTTGAGCCTAAAGATTGTGTAGCAGAATTTTGCTGAGAGCTTCGTTAGTTTGTGAAGCTTCGTTGTGCAGAATGTTTCCTACGTAGCTTGCATGAATTGCATGAAACAACTCCAGAAAATTGCACTTTTGACCCCCAAGTCCCCTCTTGACTCACTATGGCCCAGCCAATTGAATGATTTCCTCAATTTGGTCCTTGGTCACTTTTAATCTTACAATTTCATTGCTTATTTGTTTCAATTGACTACCATGCTTTGTTTCAATTGCACTTAATTCATAACTTTAGGGGCTTTATGACTAAGTGAGCCTTGTTTTGCCCATTTCTTTTAATTTTTCTTAAATAAAGTGGTGCCCTGACCTTTTTATTATTTTGGAGGGTAATTGAATAATTTCACTTCATTGGGGCGTCAATTCAAGGGAGGTACACTCTATCCCTCATTTGCACTACATTTGACCTTACGTGCTCCTACGTGTTATGTGAATATGCATGTCTACTTCGCTTTCCTTACCTCCTTGCATGCATGTACTTGCTTTTTACTTTTATTTAAGTTTTTATGGGGTATGTGTACACCTTTTGGCTTGTAATAGATAGGGCTCGGAGAGCATCTGGTCCATTTCCCCTTTCCCTTTATGCTTTTATGGGGTATGTGTACACCTCTTGGCTTGTAATAGATAGGGCTCGGAGAGCATCTGGTCCATTTCCCCTTCCCCTTGGTTGCTTGTTTCTGTTGCTACATGTTTAATTGCTTTATTAGGCTCTTGCATCTAGTCGAGCATGCTAAATGCTATGTGCTATGTGTTTACGAGTGTTTTGGCATGTCTACTTGCTTTCATAGCCATGAATGAATGGAATGGATGAACGTACGTTTCCGCTAGTCCAACGCTAGTCGGAATTCATAGAATGGGCTAGTCCAACGCTAGACCCTTAGGGATTTCCCCTCATTAGCATATCATTTGCTTGTTCACCACATATCATGCATTTTTCTTAGTTTTATCACTTGGCATGCTCCTCGAACCCCCTTTCCCTTCATTTTAGGATTTTTGCATATCATGATAGTTGTAGGGTCCATTTGCTTGAGGGTCCCCTTCTGATAAGGGAAACGAGCGAGTGTGGCTACTCGATAGCCTTAGCACGCTAGTTTCGCCTTCTAATCAAAGGGAAAATCGAAGTCGACAAGTTAGGAGTCATTCCCATACCCGACCTGATGCATTCCCTTAGGTTCATTCAATCTCGTTTATCACTCACTCATTCTTTTCAATTCACATTTTCCTTTCCTTATTGTTCATTTTGATTTCTACTTCACAAAATTGCATTTAATTACCCCTATATGCACTTATCACTGTATTTCATACACTTGCACACAAACACTTGGAATTTTCATACAATTGCACACGTGCACCTTTTCGTACACTTGCACACAAACACTTGGATTTTTTAATTTCTTTCATACACTTTCACACTTGCACATTTGAGTCTCATTTGCATTAATCGACCTCTCTGAGGTATTCCTTTGTTGGCCGCCACAATTCATGTGGTTTGGGACCAAAAGCCTCACGAGAGACATCGTAGAATTTAGGATTGCATTTTTCATTTCCGTTTTGCATTCATATAGACATATCCAATACGCGATACATACATTGGGTAGAAAACTAGGAAAGGTAAAGTTAAGTCGCGCAACTAGCCTTGGCTAGGTCAAAGGGGTGCCTTGGATTCTATCCTTGCCTTCCCCTTTGTCAAACGTGACCCCCGAACCTTTTTCTTTGGCTTACGTGGACTAGGAGTCGTTTTAAAAGGGTTTTATTACTTTATCTTTAAAAAACACTTTTTGGGTGACTTGGTACACCCCAAATCTATACCAAGTGGCGACTCCGTTTTCATATTTAAAAAACCCTTTTTCAAATTTCATTTGGCCAAATCGTCGCTTTCCAAAGTCCCATGGCCTTTTTACTTTTCATTTTGCACACGTTCACACACACATCACTCACAACTCTCATTCAGAAAGTGGGGCGCGACAGTTGGCGACTCCACTGGGGACTTCCTAAGTGGGTCCAAGCATTTGACTTAGCCATTCGTTTCCTTTTTCTACCCTTTTTATGCATTGCATTTGGATATTAGGATTGCATTTTTCATTTTTAGGACCTTTTGTCTTATGTACGTAATCAAACCAATCCCTCGACTCACGAATGTATGTTTGAATGAATGTTTACTTGTCATCTCGCGCTTGCATTGCATTTTGGGAGGTATGGGTCACCTTAGAGCCTCGCGTTGGTTCTTGACCCTTCCCCTCCAAACGAGCACTAACATACGAGCATACGCTTTACTTCTTTTATCCCTTTATTTTTCTTTTAGTGGCTTGTCACGCCACTCTACCCTATTAGGATTAGGTGACTCACTTGGACATGTGATCACGACACGATGTGTGTGTAGCATGTTCCAATGGGTCACTCAATCTTCCACTTAAAGCTATTGGTTGATAGCCTTTAGCTTTTGGTCGAAGATTGAGGTTTTGATAGATTCACTCAAACACGTAGCCGTGACACGATGTGTGCGTAGCGGTGTTTGGGGAATCGCTCGAGCCACCGACAAAGAACCTTGGGGTTGGTGACCCTTGGTTTCTAAGTCTGAAGGCTCGGGGACCTGAGCTCATCGAGTCTAGATGCATTAGTGAACCCCAACCTCATGCATCCATGATAGCTTGCCTAGGGCAGAGTCGGCCTTATCCTAAGCTAGGGACACTATTCACGAGGGGAGGGGTCCAACCCCTTTTTTCATTGCTTTATTTCTTTGATTGCTTTACAATGTGTTATGTGTATTATCAATTGCACTAACCATTCTTTTGTTTCTTGGCTTGCATTCATATGCCTTAGCGATAAGAGGCCCTTTTTGGCACTCTTTTTGACTCACCCACTAGATAGCTCACATGTTTAAATTTCAGTCTTTGCACTTACTTTTCAGTAAATACATTTCATTTTTAGACCTTTGCCCCCCGTTACATTATTTATATCCTTTAGGCCATGTTTGTCACATGTTTACACTGCTTTAATAAACTGGCATCATGCATAAACCATAGAAAGGGAATGCCACATAGGGAATCCCGTGTTTAATAATAAGCCACCTTGTGTCTCGGATACTTAATCCAAGGAGACTTGCACATTTACATTTTGTACCATCCAAAGGGGTAGTGCACAAGGTAAGGTAGGATCCGATCATTTTCATAGAGTGATCTTTGGAATATGAGCATCTAATAATCACCTTTTGACCATTTTATCAAAAATTGGTAAAATTCCCTTGCGTAAAAGGACATTAATTCGAAGAAAATTCACAAATGATTCCTCATTGTTGAGACGATAAATATAGAGGCCAAATTTTGATTTTAGAGGCTCATAGACCAAGGCATTGTAATGATTTCTTGAAACCACCCAGTGGGCGAATAATTCAATCGATTTTTGAACAAATCATCCATCTTATCCAATCCATTTTTTTTCAATTCATTCAATTTTAGTACAATCTAATCATTTTTGAATAAATTCATTTCAATTCATTTGACCAACTTACCCTTTTTAGGGTCTTTTGACCAATTTACCCTTTTTAGGGTCATTCGGTCGATTTTGAATAAATTATCAATTTATTGACCAAATTACCCTTTTTAGGGTCTTTTGACCAATTTACCCTTTTTGGGTCATTCGGCATTTTTGAATAAATCCCTAATTCAATTTCATTCATTTGACCAATTTACCCATTTTTAGGGCAACCGAGCCGATTTTGAATAAATCAAGTTTCGTTCAATCTATTTGATCAATTTACCCTTTTTAGGGTGATCTGATTAATTTTGGATAAATTAAATTTCATTCAATTCATTTGACCTGTTTCCCTTTTTAGGGTCATCCGGTCGATTTTTAATAAATTGTCAATTTCATTTGACCAATTAGGTTTTCAATGTCGAATTTCAAAATGGAAAATCTAGTCGATTTCGAGAAAAACATCCATTGCATCCAGCCATTTGATCAATTGGAGTTTTGACCCGTGCTTCACTGAGAAAAGTTGTCAAAACGAATTCCAATCTCTTCGATAGGAAGTTCGTCAAGGTCAAACTCGTACGTTTTTCGCAAGTCCTTGTATCGATCAAAAGTGATCAACCCTTCGGACGAGGTCCTCATTTTGACCAACGTCTCTTTTCATTCCAATTGGCCAAATTTTTCAAATTATTTTTCACTCCATAAGCTGATCGGATCCATCAGGTATTGTATAGTGCCTACTCTAGCGGATTGCATTTTCATGCTAGGCCTACCCTTGGCATAAAAGGGTTCCCCCATAGGACATGCATACCGATTTTGCAGTTTTGCCTACTAACTCGGGGTATTTTTCTTTTGTTTTCCCCCTCCCCTGCATTCATAAAAAATATTCCAATAAGGCGAAAATATTCTTCTATGTCTGATGATAATTTTAATCCAATAAAGTTTGAAGATTACGAGTGTTACTTGATTCTTGGGCAGACCTTACAACGAAAACATAAATGATTTATCTGGAAGCTCTACGCTAAAGCCTCTGAGAGATGTTGTAATTGTTTTCCAAAGGAAAGTGTTTTATATTTGATTTGTTAATACATTTTGTTCCCCAAAAGAAAAGAGACAAAAGTGTATATGTGGAGCTCTTTACAAGTCTCTCTCTTCTCATTTGTATCATAATTGAATGAGAAATTTTGTTTCAAACTTTTTCAGCAATAAAATTTTTGGACAATTATTGTTTTGTGTATATTTATGTACATTTCATTCTTTATTCTTACTCATTGGAGATTTCATGATGAATTTTGAGAAATAAGACCAAATTGAGGTTTTTTCAACCTCTAGCCTGAATTTCACAAGTGTATACTTTCTAAAATTCTTGTGTACACTAGATTGGTGATCTGAGCTACACAATAAGAGTGCTCAAAATCAAAAGAGGTCACTCAGAAGACCCGTGAGATACCTTTTCTCCTTCACTTAACCCCAAAATAAAATCAGTCACATTGATTGATAAATTGCAAATTGGGGCAACTTTTGCTTGAAAATGCCCATTGGTTTAACCAGATTCAATTCACATCTAAGTGAAAGCAAAAATGTGCATTATTCTTGTTTGTTTTGAAAATTTGGAATGATACTTCGAGCATTCGTTTCTCTATCTATACACATTTTATCATTTGTTCTCCCATTTGAGCCTTTGAAAGAATAATTTCGTTTCAAATAAAAGCCCTAATGATCACTACCCTATATTGGAAAATTTTCAAATATCTAAAAAGGGAATGGATTTTCAAAGGATCATTTCGTTACTTTGGTTGTCATGAAGTGTAAGAATGATACTTTGGCCATCGTTTCTATAATCCAAACACTATTTATCCCTTGCATCCTCATTTGAGCCAAAATTGGAGGTTCTTTTCAAAGCATCTATGATCGCACCCCACATTGGGGAGGGAGATTGGAAATTTTTTCAAAAAAACAAAAAAAAACAAAAAAAAAAAAAAAAACAAAAAATGCCAAAAGAAAAGAAAAGAGGGAATCACAAATTGGAGAAGTTTGAATTTATCTGGGATTCAATTTTGGAAAAAGGGAAAAGGAAGGGTTTTGTCCGACGAACCACTTATGGACGAACAGAAGTCATCCTCAGTCAGTTAATTCAGATACATGCAAAAAATTTCGCATTAACGAAAGGTTCCTTTCAGCGTTATTGTAAGGAACAGAATAAAGGTCAGGCCCTCTTCTTTTCCAATCAAACATTCTATCCCTAGTTATCCCTTTTGAGCTTTCAGAATAAAATCTTCGTTTGGCAACCCCTGAGAATCGCAAACCCCACACTGGGGCAAGTTTGAGTTGAAAAAGAAAATTTCAAGAAGTGAAAAGGTGAAAAGCCACAAAATCAAAAGACAAAAGAGAAAAGAAAACCTCAGTCCACAAATAAACTGGGGCAAATTTTGTGAAAGTTCAAAAATGGCCGAGGCCGAAAAATCAAAAAAAAGAAAGAAAATGAAAGAGAAAAAGCCTCAAGTGAGCATAAACTGGGGCAAATTCTGATTTCACCCTAAAATAGGGTTGACGCAACAATGCGATCTCAGATTACTTAAACCACTCTTGAAATCTGCCTTCAAGCCTTAACTTTTCTAAGCACCCCACCTGACCCCATTACAAAGCCGAAAGTCCTGACTTCTGTTCTTTGCAATGGCCCTGTCAAGCAAATTTCTGATGCCGGAAGTTTTAGCTATATTTCTGAATTGATTGGGTGTGAGGTTGACGCTGCTCTTCATGTGAAATCCCGCGAGGGTCTTTTTGGAAAAGAGGGAAAAAGAAAAGAAAAACGAGCGAAATGAATGCAAAAGAAAGATGCAAAAAGATTTGATGCTGAAAGACCCCGTTGGGTGATGATAAAAGTTAAACAAAGTCCAAGAATCTGGAGTCCAGATGAGGGCAGTGTTGAAAAATGCGATCTTCGGTGCAATATCCTTTGGAAATTTTTTCTTTAGCTGTCGTTTTCAAGCCAAATTACAAGCTAATAAAGTCCATCGTTGACTTATTCTTTCATGACAATCCAAAGTGAGGATTATGCTCATAAAAATCCATCATAAGGGTATAACTAGATTTCACATGTTTAGCTATCATTTCTACCCAAAATTTTGCAAGCCCATGAAGCTTATACGTTGACTAAGTTTTCTTAAGAAATAGGGGTGACATACTATTTGCTTTCACTAAGATGTGATGTTGAATGGATTACAATTTTGAGCACAAGAACCAGATAAATCTTAGCCTCTCATTTCCCTTAACCCCCGCAAAATCAGAAATAAAGTCACTTGATTGGTCCTGAAAGATGAGCCAACTGGAAAGGATGACCCATTGCCCAAAGCATCGATGCCAAGTTGAGGAAGAAATCCTTTGTAATTTGGCATTATTTTGAGAAATTCATCATGAAATTTTCTTTCTTATAGTGTTCGAATAAATGGAAAGTCATCCAAACCAATTGTTTGCAATCAAATGGGCCCATACTGGGGCAAAATTTTTATTTGCAAGATTTCACAAAACAAGCCCACACTGGGGCAAAATTTTTATAGTACATTTGAGGATTTCGTCAAAGACTCAAGCAAGACTTTCAAATCAATCACGCTGCCTTTTTCTTGAAAATTTGAGTGCATGTAAGCCCCTGTGCAGGTATTCACAGTTGAAGTCGACGAAAAGCATCTGGCGATGTGGAAGGCTGATGCCGAAGAAAGAGAAGAAAGAAGGGGAAAAGGGCCCTACACTGGGAGCAAATTATTTTTGAAAAAGTCTCTCTCGAAAAATCAGGAAAATTCAAAAGTCAGAAATCAAAAATCAAGTTCAAATTCTTGTTTCTTGGAAAATCAAATTTAATTTCTTGTATTTTGACAAATCAAATTCAATTTCTTCACCAATTGGATGGCAGGATCGGGTCTTATCCCACTGACCATTCACAAAGTCACGTTGGGCCTGGATTTTGTGCCGCCAACATTCCAAAGATCCCGTGGGTCTATCCCAATTTTAAAGCATTTTCGGGTCAGTCCCATGATCAAAAGCGTTTTCGGGTCAGTCCCACGATCAACAGCATTTTCGGGTCAGTCCCACGATTAAAAGCTTATTCGGGTCAGTCCCACGATCAAAAGCATTTTCGGGTCAGTCCCATGATCAAAACTTATTCGGGTCAGTCCCGCGATTCAAAGCCTGTTCGGGTCAGTCCCGCGATTAAAATCTTATTCGGGTCAGTCCCACGATCAACAGCATTTTCGGGTCAGTCCCACGATCACAAGCATTTTCGGGTCAGTCCCACGATTCAAAACTTATTTGGGTCAGTCCCACTAGCGCGCGTTTCATTCTCATTGTCGTTAAACATGGGTCAGTCCCACTAACGTGCATTTTATGTTCCATTGCCACTAAACATGGGTTAGTCCCACTAGTGTGCATTTTGTTTTCTTTGCCGCTAAACATGGGTCAGTCCCACTAGCGCGCGTTTTATTCTCATTGCCGTTAAACATGGGTCAGTCCCACTAACGTGCATTTTTGTATTTTGCCACTAAACATGGGTTAGTCCCACTAGTGTGCATTTTGTTTTCTTTGCCGCTAAACATGGGTCAGTCCCACTAGCGCGCGTTTCATTCTCATTGCCGTTAAACATGGGTCAGTCCCACTAACGTGCATTTTATGTTCCATTGCCACTAAACATGGGTTAGTCCCACTAGTGTGCATTTTGTTTTCTTTGCCGCTAAACATGGGTCAGTCCCACTAGCGCGCGTTTCATTCTCATTGCCGTTAAACATGGGTCAGTCCCACTAACGTGCATTTTATGTTCCATTGCCACTAAACATGGGTTAGTCCCACTAGTGTGCATTTTGTTTTCTTTGCCGCTAAACATGGGTCAGTCCCACTAGCGCGCGTTTCATTCTCATTGCCGTTAAACATGGGTCAGTCCCACTAACGTGCATTTTATGTTCCATTGCCACTAAACATGGGTTAGTCCCACTAGTGTGCATTTTGTTTTCTTTGCCGCTAAACATGGGTCAGTCCCACTAGCGCGCGTTTCATTCTCATTGCCGTTAAACATGGGTCAGTCCCACTAACGTGCATTTTATGTTCCATTGCCACTAAACATGGGTTAGTCCCACTAGTGTGCATTTTGTTTTCTTTGCCGCTAAACATGGGTCAGTCCCACTAGCGCGCGTTTCTTTCTCATTGCCGTTAAACATGGGTCAGTCCCACTAACGTGCATTTCTTGTATTTTGCCACTAAACATGGGTTAGTCCCACTAGTGTGCATTTTGTTTTCTTTGCCGCTAAACATGGGTCAGTCCCACTAGCGCGCGTTTTATTCTCATTGCCGTTAAACATGGGTCAGTCCCACTAACATGCATTTGATGTTCCATTGCCACTAAACATGGGTCAGTCCCACTAACGTGCATTTCATGTTCCGTTGCCACTAAACATGGGTTAGTCCCACTAGCGTGCATTTCATTTTTACAGCCACTGGAGCATGAGGTGAGTCCCGCCAGCGAGCATTTCACTTACATCGTTACTGGAACGTAGGTCAGTCCCGCCAGTGTGCGTTTCATTCCACCGCCGTTAGCATCGAGTCTATCTCACTAATGTGCGTGTTTTCATTTTACCGCCGTTAGCATCGAGTCTATCTCACTAACGTGCGCGTTTCATTTCTACCGCCGTTAACATCGAGTCTATCTCACTAACGTGCGTGTTTCATTTCTACCGCCGTTAGCATCGAGTCTATCTCACTAACGTGCGCGTTTTCATCCTACCGCCATTAGCATCGAGCCTATCTCACTAATGTGCGTGTTTCCATCCCACCAACACTCTATCTCACTTCAATTCGTCCAATTTTACATTTCTGTCCGGGTCTATCCCGTGGGTCTATCCCAATTTTAAATTTCTGTTCGGGTCAGTCCCGTATTAGAATTTCTGTTCGTTGGAATCTTTTGCAGCCCAATAACACAGGTAAGTATTTGGTGTCTACTTCTTTGTCTCAAGTTTTTCCAAAACTCAGACAAAGAGGGGCAAACTGTAGACACCAAATTTTGAATTGATTTATATGCTTCGTTTTAGTGATGAGTCTTGTCTATTGATTTTTGTTTATCTCATGATTTTTGTTTTAAATGGTTTGCATTTTTGTTTTGCCCCTTTAGATGTTATTTTATTTTATTTTTATTTTTAGTTTTATTTACCTTTTAGTCTTTTAGTTTTTGTTTTTTGAGTTTTAGCGTGGAAAATCATGGAAAAATGGAAAAAAGGAAAAATGAATGAAAAAGGGAAAAAGGAAAAGGGAAAAATAGTAACTTTGTTTTGTTTATCTATTTTAGTCATTTCTACTTAATTTATCTTTTATTTTTGTTTGGTTTATTTAGGGAAAAGAAAAGAAAAAACAATGGAAAAGGAAAAAGAAAAATGTGAAAAAATTGAAAATGGCCACTTTATTTAGTTATTTTAAATTGTGTTCAATTCTGGTATTTTTGTTATTATTATTATTTACATTTATATTTTTTATCAATATTGTTTTAATCATTTTAAAAAAAAAAAAAAAAAAAAAAAAAGGATAGCCGCGGCAAGCTGCATTTGTAGCAGCTTGCAAGGAAAGTTTGGGACGGCTCCTTGGGCTGCAAATACAGAAGATGGCTGGGAGTGTTTAGGGTTGGAGATGCTGGTATAAATAGAAAAGGCAAGACAGCCGCAAAAAGGAGGAGAGAGTTACGGGAAAAAGAGAGAGGTTTTAACGGCATAAGAAAAAACCAGAAGGGGGGAGAGTAAGAACGGCTAAAAGAAAAACTGAGAGCTGAGAGATTGAGAGTGGGGACAGCGAGAGAAAAACTGAAAGAGAAAGAGGGTTTAGAAGATCCGAAGAAAGCAAGAGGGGAGAGTCGAGGGGGATAGAGAGGTTTCGGAAAACCTGAAGAGAGAAATCGACGGGCAAGGAGGTGAAGAGCAGCAAAAAATTCGACCTTCCAGCCTGCATTTTTTCCAGCGAACGACAAAAGACTCTGAGCTCCCAAAATTTGGATTCCTACATCTCAACTTCATAGGCTACAAAGGTAATCCTTTTCTGGCTTCATATCTCCCAACAAGCTCAGTAGTTTGTATGTTTTTCCTTTTCCATTAGACTTCATAAATTTTCAGTTTTGGTCCGCAAGTTTCACGGTAGAGAGTTGCAGGTTTGGACATTGTTTTGATATGATGAGTTTATATTGACATTCTGGGTTTGTGGTTGGAGGTTGGGTTTGAAGATTTTTGGAGTTTTGTTTGTCGTGAGAATCAGTTTTGTTTGGGTAGTTATCAATCATGCCTGTTTTGTCTTGGGCTAGTTCTTCATTTTGTTCTAACGCTAAAGGGGCCGAAGAGTTGGAATTTTCTGGAATAGATTTTTACATGTGGAAGTGTTGCATATTGTTTTCTTGTTAGAAGCCTAAAAATTCATGATGTTGATTGTTGGGATGTGGTTCAATAATGGTAAAGATTTGTGATTTGGGTTGAAGATAAAAAAATGAATGAAAAGTCTTGCGGCAATCTAAGGTTGGCCGTTAACTAATTTTGTATGAAGGTTGGCCGTGAACTTACCTGTCCTCATTTAAAACTCTGGTTCATTGGCTTTGTTTTCTGGTTTGTTTGGGTCAATTTTTAGCATGAATGTGAGTTATTTCTGAAGTGCTTTGAATCTGAAGTTTGATTCACAGTTGAACGGCAAACAGATTTTCATTTTGGTTGATAATTTCTGGGTAGCTAAGCTTTCTGAAATGGCTGACTTTCCCCTTTGGTTTAATGCACGTAAGTTATGTATTTGGTTGGAGTTGAAGATGCAATATACGTGCGTGTTTGGGAAGGTTTGAAAACCTTAAATTAGAACCAAATGTTTGCTGAAATTAACTATTGAACCAGTCTTGCGCACATATGCTTAGATTTTTGGGCATGGCTTTCCGTTTAATTTTTGTTGTTCTTGATTGGCTTGTTTGTGTAGTCATTTGCTTAGTGTAAAGTTGCAAGCCTGGATTTGAAAGTATTTAATCAAAGCTGTGTGTATTTGGGTTCAATAAGGTTTGAAAGAAACGATTGATTCTTTATTGGAAAACATATGAGCAAGTGGCCGAAATTTCTGTGGCATTCTTATGGTTGTCCAATGAATTTTCGCGCTTAAGCTGCATGCTTAATCTTATGTAGAAGGGAAGGAAGGGGGAGTTTAGGTGTTGAGTTTGTACATTTGCATCCTTAAAACGTTTGAGCTATGGTCGAATGTTTGCTGAGAATAAGTAAGTCAAAACTGCCGAACTTTCTGTCCTAGAATTTTCCAGCCGTGACACATGAAGTTTCCCTTATTTGTTCCTTTGCTGCATTTTTCATTTAGCCATGAGTTTGCATTTGTAGCTCCCTTGCTGCATTTCTCAGCTTAGCCATGAGCTTGCATTAGTTGTTCCTTCTCTGCTCCCTAGTTTTTGCGCATCAATTGCTGCTGCATTTTACATTGAAGAAAACTGGAAAATGTTAAGTAAAAGGCAGCAGGCCTGCACTTTTGGGCTGCTGGGGTTTTTTCATGTTGTTCGAGAAATGTTTAGCTTGCCCGTAATTCTGCAGAGATGTTGTGAGAGTGTTTGGGAGCTTAGCATTAGAGGCCAGCCGTTTTGTTTGATCTGTGGTTACCGAAAGGAAAGTTTTGCTGTGGTTGCCTTCCCTTCTTTTGTTTGTCAATCAAAATCTGATTTGCTATTTTAACCTTGCAAACAAAATTTCCTGATTTTGATTTGAGTCAATAATTTCTGGTTTGATGTTTTGTTTGTATGATGAGATGAATGTAATTTTTGCTGGGCATTGTCGAAGCTTGTGGAAATAAAAGGGAGCAGCCCTTGTTTTTTTTTAAGTTGCAGAAACTCTAGTTCTTCAAAGATTAGCATGTTGTCCGAATCACCTTTGCTGTTTCAAGTTCAAAAGCCTGTTTGGATTTCCCCCTACCTTTGTTTCAATTCCTTGCATTTCGTGTTTGGTTTGTCTGTCTGAATGTGAACTTGGCCGAATGGGTAGCGAGCACAGAAATTATATTGCTGAGTCTTCATTGCAGAAATTTTCTAACGTATGCATGCATGGAATAGCTCTTCAAAATTGCACTTTGACCCCCCAAGTCCCCTTTGTTTCACTATGGCCCAAACCATTGAAAAATCTATCAAAGTGATCCCTCAATCTTTCTTTTCTTTTTCAATTTAATCCTAATTTTATGAATCACTAGTTGTGCAATTGTTTAAATGCTTTCGATGGGCCAAATTCATGTAATTAATGGTTAAATTTGAGATGCCTTGACCCCTCATATTTCTTTTCCCTTCCAATTAGGTTCTAATTTTTCAAAACATAGGCTAGTTAAGTTATTTAAATGCTTTGACGTCTATGTGTTTCTTTGTGATTATTTGAACTTTTTCTTACTTATGGGTTCTCGAAATTCTCAAAAAATGTGTCAATTGGACTTGAATGATTGAGTAACGCTTGTTTTTGGATCCTTAAGTGGATGTTATAATCTTGATTTCGTTTGATTTAATTTTGCTTAGCTAATCTTGTTATTTGAATTTAATAAATAATTTTCCATTCTTTTCGTGATTTTTGCATTTGATTATGGTGGATTCCACCTTAGGCCATTCGATTTGGCACTCCATTTTTAGATTCTTGGGACCTTTTACTCTAGACCGGGTTTTGCCCGTACATGCATGGTCTATTCCATATTTAATTTTCGTTTCATGCTTAATTTCCATTTTTTGTGTTTATGGTTGTTTCATGTGATTATTTGATCAAATAAAGTGGTGCCTTGACCTTTTTATTATTTTGGAGGGTAATTGAATAATTTCACTTCATTGGGGCGTCAATTCAAGGGAGGTACACTCTATCCCTCATTTGCACTACATTTGACCTTACGTGCTCCTACGTGTTATGTGAATATGCATGTCTACTTCGCTTTCCTTACCTCCTTGCATGCATTTACTTGCTTTTGCTTTTATTTAAGTTTTTATGGGGTATGTGTACACCTCTTGGCTTGTAATAGATAGGGCTCGGAGAGCATCTGGTCCACTTCCCCTTCCCCTTGCTTGCTTGCTTTTGTTGCTACATGTTTAATTGCTTTATTAGGCTCTTGCATCTAGTCGAGCATGCTAAATGCTATGTGCTATGTGTTTACGAATATTTTGGCATGTCTACTTGCTTTCATAGCCATGAATGAATGGAATGGATGAATGTACGTTTCCGCTAGTCCAACGCTAGTCGGAATTCATAGAATGGGCTAGTCCAACGCTAGACCCTTAGGGATTTCCCCTCATTAGCATATCTTTTGCTTGTTCACCACATATCATGCATTTTTCTTAGTTTTATCACTTGGCATGCTCCTCGAACCCCCTTTCCCTTCATTTTAGGATTTTTGCATATCATGATAGTTGTAGGGTCCATTTGCTTGAGGGTCCCCTTCTGATAAGGGAAACGAGCGAGTGTGGCTACTCGATAGCCTTAGCACGCTAGTTTTGCCTTCTAATCAAAGGGAAAATCGAAGTCGACAAGTTAGGAGTCATTCCCATACCCGACCTGATGCATTCCCTTAGGTTCATTCATTCTCATTTATCACTCACTCATTCTTTTCAATTCACATTTTCCTTTCCTTATTGTTCATTTTGATTTCTACTTCACAAAATTGCATTTAATCACACCTATATGCACTTATCACTATATTTCATACACTTGCACACGAACACTTGGAATTTTCATACAATTGCACACGTGCACCTTTTCATACACTTGCACACAAACACTTGGATTTTTTAATTTCTTTCATACACTTTCACGCTTGCACACTTGAGTCTCATTTGCATTAATCGACCTCTATGGGGTTTTCCTTTGTTGGCCGCCACAATTCATGTGGTTTGGGACCAAAAGCCTCACGAGAGACATCGTAGAACTTAGGATTGCATTTTTCTTTCCGTTTTGCATTCATATAGTCATATCCAACGTGCGAACATATATTGGGTAGAAAATTAGGAAAGGTAGGGTTAAGTCGCGCAACTAGCCTTGGCTAGGTCAAAGGGATGCCTTGGATTCTATCCTTGCCTTCCCCTTTGTCAAACGTGACCCCCGAACCTTTTTCTTTGGCTTACGTGGACTAGGAGTCGTTTTAAAAAGGGTTTTACTACTTTGTCTTTAAAAAACACTTTTTGGGTGACTTGGTACACCCCAAATCTATACCAAGTGGCGACTCCGTTTTTATATTTAAAAACCCTTTTAAAATTTCATTTGGCCAAATCGTCGCTTTCCAAAGTCCCATGGCCTTTTACTTTTCATTTACACACGTTCACATTCCACTACTCACACACCACACACATCATCATCACAATTCGAATCGAAAAGTGGGGCGCGACAGCGCGCATTGATAATTTTGACAAAAGAATGATCTAGGATGCATTTTGAGTGATTGGGGTACCATGTGCAATTTTAGAAAGTTAGGATTTCTGCAAAAAATTTGCAGAACAATATGCGATGCTCAGAAATACTCGACTTAAGTTCGCGTATTCAAGAACCACGTATTGTGTTATGTATGTTTTCAACAGAAAATGCGATTACAAAAATGCACTTCAAGTCGCGTTTTCATGAGCCACGTGTTTGGCCTTGCAATTTTTCAACTAAAAACACGAAATGCCAAAACGCGACTTCAAGCTTGCGTTTTCAAGTCGCGTTTTAGGGTTCCTTTTTAAATAAGCAAAAACGCAAGTTCTATTTCCTTTCTTTCTTCTCTTTCACCTCATGTATTTTCTCATACACTCACACACACTTCACCAATCTCCTCTTATACACATTTTTCTTGCATGAAATCATCCAACAAACATCATTTGACCTTCATAGAGCCTTTTTAACCAATTGAAATTCGCAAATATCTTAATCGGTTGAAGGCTAGGGTTCTTAGTTCTTAACTTCTTCAATTGGAGGTCAAATGGGGTGATTTTCATAGACTTTTTGCATCATTTGCATCACCGAACATCTCTCTATCAATTTGAGGTAAATTTCTTCAACTTAACTTGATACTTTAAATTCACCATTTGCATATCTTATGAGTTTATTGATGCACTTTGAATGGTGAATTGGTGATGTTATTTGTTGATGCATATAAGTTCTATTATGCTTATTTAACTTTTCTAAGCATGTTTAGATGATCAAATGTGGGAATGTGATGATCTATGCAATGTTTTACTCTATGAATATTCCTATTTTATGATCAATGTAGTAATTGCTCTTAGAATATTGTTAGGCATAATTGGATGGATCAAATTGCTAAAATGTGACTTTTTTATGATGCTTCCATATATACATTCCTTATATGGTGACATTTTAGACAATTTGATTGCTTAATCTTCATATAGAGTATGATTGGAAGATGAATTTTGAATATGAGAAGAATTTAGCAATTTTGGTGCTAATTTAGGGGTAAAATTGAACATGTGCATAATGTATGTTTCTTAGATTGAGTTTTACTCCTAATTTTGTTATTATATGGTGATGTTATAATTACCTAGAGAAGGAAATATGTTTATACGGATACTTGTGCTAATTACTTAAAGAGTTTGGGAAATGTGGTGTGCTAATATGAGCGACTTTGGCAAAGAGTTATTTGCAAAATATTCTTCATGCCTTTGTCACTTTTTGCTTCCTTGATCCTTACCTAATTTATTTGCTATTTTGCATTTTAGGTTATATTGTTAAGAGATTCAAATGGAACTCATGAACCTTTGAAGAAACACGGACAATAGATTGTGAAGCTTCAATGTTACACATTTTGATTGCAACAATAGGGGAGTATTACTTTCTTTATCTTAGTTTCCTTTTTTTCACAATGAGGACAATGTGCATGTTAAGTGTTGGGGGGAAGAATTGAGATGATATGCATCGGTTGTGATTGACTTGTGATTGAAATAATTTGGACTTGCCTTGAAAATATTTCTTGTGCTTTAATTTGTTCAAAATTGGATTTGCTGGCAGGGAGCTTCGTTCAGTTTTAAGGGGAAACTCTGCCAAAAATTTTCCAAAATCTTGTCCAAATTTGTAAATTTGCCCCAAAATGTTTCAAATTTTTTTGATTTTATCCAAAGGGCAACAAGTTTCATACTATTAGTAATTCAAATTCCTTATACTTTTGAAATATATATGTGGTTCAAGCACTTCTTTTTTCATTTAACTTGAAAATGACTATTATGTTATTATAACTTATCTATTTATAGGAAAATATATCTTGTAAAGTGGAGAAAATTATGCCTACATTTGGTTTATTTGATGAAATATTTTCTCTTTATTTGATTTTATAAGTTAAATGATAAATATGGTCAATAATTGTAATAATCTTCTTATGATTATTCTTTTGAGGGAATGTTATTATCTTTATTTTGAAAAAAAAGTAGAAAAAGAAAAAGAAAAAAGAAAAAAAAAAAGAGAGAATAAGAGTTGTTCTACTCCAATAGTTCTTGTATTTAGTAACAGGGAGTATTCATCTACAAATGTCGACTTTCGTGTAAAGCGGTACTTGAATTAAGAGTATGCAAAGCAACTTGAGTATGTGAAGTGTTGAGTAACCGGCGATTTTTATCTAAAAATATCGATCTTCATGTAAAAAGGCGCTATCACAACTTAAGTATATATTTAGGTATGTTTTATGAATAAATCCCTGTTTAAATTAAATAAGAAAATGATCATGAATTTAGGAAGTATTTTATTGACCATATGACTTGCTTGTAAAATTGGATAAGGATGAGAACTTGACTTGAATTTGTTATAATTGCGGTATAATTGACTCTTCTTTACTTGATATTATGAGTACTTAAATTTAATTGAATGATTGCATATGGTTATTTACCTATTTTAAGGAAATGAAGTGGAATTATTCACATATATTTATTTTCAAAACTTTGAGTTATTGTTGGTTTGTATTTCTTATTGCTTGAAGGCAAGCGATGGTTCAAGTGTGGAGGTATTTGATAAGTATATATTTTATGTGTTTTAAGTGTATTTTATTATTTAGTTTTGGTATATTTTAGTCATGTTTATAGCTAATTAACTAGGAATCTAGTGAAAATATGCATTTTGTAGTTTGAAGTGTAAAAATTGCATTTCTAGGGATTTTATTGGTGAAAACTTCATATTTTTATAGGATTAAGGATTCAATCATTAAATGGAGTGATTTGAGAAGATAATTGGATGATTGATGATGGTTTGAAGTGATAAAAACAGAATATGAAGTGCAAAAGAGGAAATGCAATCAAGAACAAAAGGAAACAAGTTTCCCAGCTTTGACACCTTGTGGTATTTCAGCAATATCTTGAGCTACAATGATCGGATTGAGATTATTCTTGAACAATTTTGAAGCTAAGAAATATATCTAAATTTGGTATGAAGACATCGAAATCCATTTCAGTCAATTTTCTTACCAAAAAGTCGAAATACAGAAGTGCAAATGGGATGATTCTTACATTGGAAAGTTAACTCAAAGGGCTACAACTTTCAGGTTTTGCACAAGAGCTAGTTCAGCTTCCATCACTGAGAAAATAGCAGTTGAAGTAGTGCCAAATGCACAGAAGTGAAAACACGATGATAAGAGTTTATTTTACGTATTTTTAAGTGCATTTTATTAGTTAATTTTGAGTTGATTATTTAGTTTTATAATTAAAATAAAGAGGTTTTTGGTAAAATTATATATTTTTGGTAAAAGTGGATAATATTGCATTTCTATTGATTTTAATAGTAAAAACTTCATTTTTATGCAGGAATAATGAATCAATCACCAAAGGAGGTCAATTGAGGTGAAAAATAGAGATTTGGTGATGAATTTAAGTGGCAACAAGAAGAATGAAGTGAAAAACGTTCAAGTGAGGAAATGCAATACAAGTCAGTTTTGACACTTTTCAGTATTTTGACCATATCTGGAGCTACACTTATCGGATTGAGGTGATTTTTATACCATTTTAAAGCTAAGAAAGAGACCTACAATTCGTATGAAGACATCGAAATCCATTTCTGCCATCTTCATGGGCAAAACGTTGGAATACAGAAGCTGCACCCTGTGGTCGGAAGTTAAAACAGAGGTTTGAACAGGTGACAGTATTTCGATCATATCTCAGGCTACAAAGCTCCGATTTGGATGATTCTTGAAGCATTGGAAAGCTAACTCAAAGGGCTACAACGTTTGTGTTTTGCACAAAAGCTAGTTCGGCCTTTATGATAGAGAAAATCGCAGATGAAATAAGGCCAAAGTGAATACGCGAGTACACAAAACGTGACTTGTAACCGCGTTTTGTGTAGGCGCGTTTTATAGCTGAAATTCTACAATTTGACTCAGCCAATTCTCTTGTGTTCATACCACTTTCCAGCTATAAGATGCAAGGGAATTCGGTGCACATGCTTCAGAAGACAAAAGGGCAAGAAAAGTGGCTTATTTTCAAGTCAAAAATATTGGTTTTTGACTATGCTAACAAAGTGGAGATTTGGGAATCAAAGGATAGAATTTGACTTGGAAAAATGGAGCATTTGAGTGTTTTTTATGCAGAGATATGGGGAGAGATCTGAGATCCATTCGTAGCTTAGCTTCTTACAGAAAAACATATTCTCTCTAGCTAGGTACTTGCAAGGGGCAATTGAGGTTTCATCTTGTAATCATCCAAGTTCAAGACAAAGGAGATTTTTGGAAGGCTTTACCATATCTTGGCTAAGACTTTCTTTATTCCTCTTGTATTTGTAATTCATGATGATTTACATTAATGAAGTTATGAGTGTTTCATCATTCATGAGTAGCTAATTTCCTTTATCTAGGGAGTAGATGAAGCTTATGGCCAAATGATATGAAGTGATTGTGATTTATGCTTGTTATGTCTTGTATTAACTTATCTACTTGTGTATGTTGGATTACGTGTTGTTGCTTGATCACCAATAGTAGGTTTATAGTTGTTTTTACTCATTGAGAAATGGTAAAAATAATGGAATGACACAAGTAGAACTTGAGTTGTATATTCATGAGAATAGAAATACATTCAAGTGGATGAAATCTGCATTTCATGTGTAAATAAGAACAGATTTAGTATTTACCAAGAGATTAGGAAAAACTAATCTGTTTTAACCCATTATTATCATGAGAATGTGAATTTGGTATTTCTGGAAATGAATCCTTGGTTAAACAAGAGCAGTAACAAGTGTTGAATTAATTCATTTTAGATCTTTTGTGTCATAAGTGGAATCTACATCCCTAGATCTTAATATTTAGTGAATTCTACTCCCCTTGAGATATTGCATTTATCTATTTAAGAATTTTTGTAGTTGAATTAAAATCTGAAGTTTCTGCTCAAATTAATTGTGAGTCTAAATAATAGAGTAAATTAGTATCTAATAATTGTTTTAAATTGCTCCTCGTGGGATCGACCCGATACACATCTCGTACTACAATTGCGACCTGTATACTTGCAGTCCAACGGGTGTAAATTCGGAATTAAACTTGCACTTA
Organism: Coffea eugenioides; assembly: GCF_003713205.1. NCBI lineage: Eukaryota > Viridiplantae > Streptophyta > Magnoliopsida > Gentianales > Rubiaceae > Coffea > Coffea eugenioides. The sequence goes on from NC_040045.1 coordinate 3,062,940, forward strand.
AAGTAAAAACCCGTCAAGTTTTTGGCGCCGTTGCCGGGGAGCGGCAATATTAGAGCCTAATCATCTTTATTAATTTAGACAGTATTATTTTTTTTATATTTAATCTTATTTTGTAATCAGTTTTTGACAATTGAAGTTGCATAATATCCCTTATTTCTGTTTGTAGTGTATGCACCGGGAGTCTCGAGAAGTCGTACCTGTCGATCCAGAAATTGAGAGGACACTACGTAGACAAAGGAGGCACACACAACAGCAAGAGGAACAAGAGATTTGGCAACCGATAGAGGAAATTTTGATAGAACTACCATTTGAAGAAGAAATGGCGGAAAATGAAGCAAATAGGCGAGTTCTACGAGATTTTGCTCTACCGGGAACACAAGGATCTCAAACAAGCATAGTAAGGCCTACGGTAAATGCTAACAACTTTGAGATTAAACCATCACTTATCCAAATGGTTCAACAATCTCAATTTGGAGGTAATGCAGTAGAAGATCCTAATACACACTTAGCTACATTCTTGGAAATTTGTGATACAATTAAAATGAATGGAGTTAGTGATGATGCTATAAGGCTAAGATTGTTCCCATTTTCATTGAGAGATAAGGCCAAACTTTGGCTACACTCTCATGCTCCTAATACTTTCACCGGATGGGATGATTTATCAAGAGCATTCTTAAATAAGTATTTTCCACCAGGAAAGACTGCTAAGCTTAGAATGGATATCACTAGTTTTAGTCAATTGGAGGGAGAATCATTATATGAGGCATGGGAAAGGTTTAGAGATTTGCTTCGGAAATGTCCACATCATGGACTGCCGGAATGGTTAATCATACAAACCTTTTATAATGGTTTATCTTTCTCCACTAAAACTATTATTGATGCAGCCGCAGGTGGAGCTTTAATGGGTAAATCACCCCAAGAGGCTCATAATTTGATAGAAGAAATGGCAGCAAATAACTACCAATGGGCCAATGAGAGAGGTAATACAAGACGTCATGCAGGTATGATAGAAATGGACACTCTCAATATGTTGAGTGCCCAAATGAATAACGTGATGAAGTTATTGAGTAGACAAGGTGGAGTTAGCCCAAGTTCATCTAATGCTCACGTAGCTTGTTGTTTTTTCTGTGGAGGTGAACATGATATTAATGAGTGTGTTGATTCTGAGCAGGTACAATTTGTCAATAATTACAACCGAAATGCTCCAAATAATCCCTACTCGAATACTTACAATCCGGGGTGGAGAAATCATCCAAACTTTGGATGGAAAGATCAAGGCAATCAACAAAGGCCAACCAATCCGCCGGGATTTCAACCAAGGCAACCACAGGCTGAAACTAAACCAAGTTGGGAGATCGCGGTGGAAAAACTTGCTAAGGTGACTTCGGACAGATTTGAACGAGTAGAAGGGAGACTGGATCAACTCACTACAATGTACATGAATGTGGAGGTTCAAATTGGTCAAATTGCCAATGTGATCAACAATAGAAACCCTGGTGAATTACCAAGTAAAACCGAAGTGAATCCGAGAGAGCATGTCAATGCAATCATTCTTAGAAGCGGTAAAACGGTTGAGGGATTCGATTTTGAAAATTCAGGTGGTGAAAAAGACAAGAAGCAAGCAATTGAAGGGGAGCAAGAAAGTCAAAATGATCATGTTATCATTGATATTGATGCACTTCATCCCAAATTAAATTCTAATGTGATACCTTTTCCTCACAGGTTGAAGAAAGATGGACAGGATCGGGAGTTTGAAAAGTTCTTCAAAATGTTTAAACAATTGCACATTAACATTCCTTTCATTGATGCTATAACACAGATTCCCTCTTATGCACGTTTCTTGAAAGACATCATGTCAAAGAAGAGGAAAATTGTAGATAATGAGATGATAGCATTAACGGAAGAGTGTAGTGCATTGATTAAGAATAAACTCCCTCCTAAATTGAAAGATCCGGGAAGCTTTTCTATTCCTTGCATTATTGGTCAATTGCATTTTTCTAATGCTTTATGTGATTTAGGTGCAAGTGTGTCACTTATGCCGTTATCGGTTGCCCGGAGATTGGGACTTCAAGAGCTAAAAGCTACCAATATTACATTGCAATTGGCGGATCGGTCAATCACACGTCCCACGGGTATTTTGGAAAATGTGCTCATAAAGGTAAGACAATCTATAATACCTGTGGATTTTGTTGTCTTAGATATTGAAGAAGATGTGAGAATGCCAATTATTCTAGGACGACCGTTTTTAGCCACTGCACGAACTATGATTGATGTAGAAAAAGGTAAGCTTATATTACGGGTTAATGGTGAGGAATTGGAATTCAATTTGGATAATAAAGAAGGGAGTATAGAGCCTACTGCTCTTGTGTCTAATATGCCATATGATGAAAAGGTTAACCAAGAAAGGACCGAAGAAGTTAAATTTATAAATGTCCTTGGTACTAACTTTCATGGTGTAGGAACAAAGGAGGAGAAGATAAGGATGGAAGTTGGCTTAATAAATTCGCCATTCCATGAAGAAAATGGTGAAAAGTTGAGCCAATTCAGAAAAGACAAGCAAAATCCACTCCAAGGTGAAGTTGAGCCTCTCTATGACAAGTCTAATATTCCTCCTTGGCATTTGAGGAAATTGGACTATGAAGATCAATGCATGGTTCACCACATGGTGGATTGGCTCGGGAGTTTCGACCCATGGGGAGAAAATCGCTCCCTAATGCTCTAAAGTGATTCAACTCTTTCAGTCGAGCCAACGACTATAAACAAAAGCGCTAATTGGGAGGCAACCCAATGTTTATGTTATTTGTGTTAAATTTTTGTGATTTTTAGACTTGAATAAGTGTTTTAGTTAATTTGTTGTTTTTGTGTGATAGGGTTGGCAAATGGAAGCAAGAATGACCATTTGAGGTGAAAAGGGCGAACTTTGATCAAACAACTCAACCCCTCGATTTGCGTTAAAGGTGTTTTTGATTCATTATAAAGGGGTAAAATGCATGTTTTTAATGTTTTACATTTGTTCCAGTCATTAAAATTGGCAAACAAATGATCTATGATGCATTTTGAGTCATTGGGGTACCTTTTGTAATTTTTCAAAAGTTGAAATTCTGCTAAAAATCGAAGCAGAAAACGCGTTTTCAAATAAAACGCGACTACAAGTCGCGTTTCTCAGAATCGCGTTTTCAATTCTGCACCTGCAGAACAGAAAACGTGCCTTCAAAACGCGACCTAAAGTCGCGTTTTAATGGAAGTCGCGTTTTCAAGCCTGGATCAAGACTCAAAAACGCGACTTCAGAAACGCGACTCAAAGTCGCGTTTTACATCACAGTCGCATTTTCATTCCTGCAAGATTTGTGCAGGAAACGCGACTTCAAAAACGCGAGTTGAAGGCGCGTTTTTAGTCGCGTTTTCTGTGTCTGAATATAGCCTTCAGAAACGCGATTTCAGCCTTTCTTTTTCACTTCTCCAATTTTTCCAGCCGCGTTTTTCCCTCTTCCTTCTACCCAACTCACAAATTTTCATTTATACTCCATAATCTTGCTAAAAATCATCACCCCAACACCTTTTGAGCTTCATATACCCTTTTTAACCGATTAAAATCCAAGAAAAACACCTCAAATCAGGTTTTTGAGGGATTGAAAGTTAGGGTTCTTAAACTCTAATTTCTTCAATTGGAGGTCAATTGGAGGTTGTTTCATAGGGCTTTTTGCATTTTTAGCATCACCAAACATCCTTCTACGTGATTGAGGTAAGTTTGTTCATCAAATCTTTTGATTTTAGAAGTTCATATTTTTTATCCTGAGCTATCTGACATCTTTTAATTTCGAAAATTTGATGAGGTTCATGGCTATTTGTGATTTTATTCATGATTATTATGATTGTTTAAGCATGTTTAAATGTTTAAATGTAGCAATTTATTGGTTTTCAAGTACTTTAAAATTCACAATTGCTATATTTAGATGAAAATTGGAAAAAGGAACTAGGATGTTTTTGAGCCATTGGTGATGTTAAATTATGGTTAAAAATGGTAATTTGATGATGTTTAAACATGTGCATTGTGTATAGTGAGTAATTTGGTTGATTTGGTGAGTTAATTGGCTTAATTTTTGCCTAAGCATGATTATAACTAAAAGCATATTATTATTGAAATTCTCAATAGTTATAATCATAATTGTTGCTAATTTCACTGATTGGGTTATAATTATTGCATATCTTGTTTCAATTGGTGATTTTAAGTAATTTTTGGGCATAAATTTTGGTTCTGCTTATTTGGTCTTATATATTAGTTATTGGACGTGTTATCACTTGAAGGAATAAATGGGAGATTATTTGGATCATTTTAGGATATTCATGGCTAAATTTTTAATTGTGTCCAATTACATGTGGTTAATTGCAATATTTTCTAATAGGTACTATGCCAAGGGGAAGACGTGTGATAACCTCGTCCTCTAGCAGTGAGGAGAGGGAGGAAAATGAACAAATGGAAGTATCTGAAGAGGAGAGTTCACCTTCTCCTCCGCCAGCCAGTCGTCAACCTGGTGAGGGCACTTCTCGTGGAGCGGGAATGTCCGTATTTGACAGTACTCGATTCAACACTCGCAGGAATCAGGAGTGGCATGAGGCGCGTGCTAATTTGGAATTTTTGTTTGAGATGCACGTTAGTCCACCAGTTGAGATGATGTACAACATCTCAGAGGCTTTTGCTCAGCTAGGATGGGCTCCGATTCTCACCCTTCCAAACCATTACTACCCAGACTTGGTGCGCGAGTTTTACGCCAACATTGAAAGTAAGGCGCGCCATAGTGGAGAAATAGTTGAGTCCTGGGTGCGTGGAAGACGAATCACCTTGTCACGGCAAGATTTGGCTGCTATTTTGGGGTGTATGGATGACGGACGTCCAGTAGACTTGAAGAAGGAGTTTGTTCCCCCGAATAGGAGGTGGGATCCTTCATTGGCCATGGCTAGATTTGGTCTCGAGTACCAGCCTTTTCGCTCTACAAGGAAGGAGACCATTTTGGCGAATGTCTTCGAACCTCGTCATCGGCTTATCATTTACATGATGGCTCACAATGTCATCCCAAAGAAGACGGGGCACACGGAGGTCCGCAAGAGCGATATCTACTTCTTGGATTACATGTTCCATAATCGGACATCTCCATATGCTCGGATTTCATTGCCTAACATCATCATCAGCCACATTAGGTCTACGGCGAGGCGTAAGACAACTTCCTTCAAACTATCATTTCCTCGTCTACTGACTTTAATCTTTCCCCGTTTTGAGGTTCCCTTGGAAGGCATGCGGCTGGAGTATGTTCCACCACGTGCTGAGATGACTATCACTACTCTTCGCCGCCTTGGTATTGGCACGGGAGACATTCCACGCCCTGTTCAGGAACGGAGACAAAAGGCTAGACATGGTCGCGATGGAGCTGGACCATCTACTGCAGCATCACCTCCTCCTCCGCCACAGACCAACTGGCAGCGGCTTTTCGGTCGCTTGGACGACATCGACCATCATTTAGCCAGAATGGATACTCGCCTGGACCGAATTGAAGATCATTTAGGCACACGCCCACCTCCCATCGATGATGATGAAGATGACGATGAAGAGGATGATTGAGGCTGCCCTTTGGCTGGCTTTTCTTTTGTTTGCTTGTTATTTTTATCTTTTGTTTGAAAAATGTTAACTTACATTCCTTATTTTGAATATTGGAACTTGTGGCAGTAACTAGTAGATCGTTGACTGTGGATGGTTGAGCGGTCGATGACTCATGATTCAAGGCTTCACTGGACTGCAGTCATCTCACTTGGGGAGTCACTTGTTCCTTTCTTTTGTTTCTTTTCTTTTCTTTCCCTACACATTGAGGACAATGTGTATTCTAATGTGGGGGAAGAAATGTGTGGTACTTGTGATTTTAGTTGTGTTTGATATAATTCTTGTGCTTAAATGGTGTTTCTTGTGGTTGCTGGCAGGGAGATTTAGTCCACTTTTAAGGGGAGACTCTGTCAAAATTTTTCCAAAACCTTATACATATATATGTTATTAACTATAATAAATAAATAAAATTTTGTCACTTATCCTTTTGAAATAAATATATGCGGTTTTGATACTTCTTTTCTCATGAAATTTGGAAATGATTTTTATGTGATTATAATTTTTGCATCTATAGGAAAGTATATCTAGTAAAGTGGAGAAAATTATGCCTACATTTTGTATATTTGATGAAAATTCTTCTTTTTATCTAATTTTATAAGATAAGAAATTAATATGGTTAATAAGTGTCATACTCTTCTCATGATTACTCTTAGAGGGAATTTTATTATATATTGTTAAAAAAAATAAAAATAAAAAAAATGGTTATTCTACTCCAATGATTCTCGTACCGAGTAACCGGGGGTTGGCATCTACAAATGTCGACATTCGCGTAAAAAGGTACTTGAATTAAGAGTATGCAAAGCAACTTGAGTATGTGAAATGTTGAGTAACCGGGGATCTGCATCTAAAAATGTTGATCTTCGCGTCAAAAGGCATTTTTCACAACTTAAGTAATATTTAATCCTTAAAATATATATATATATATATATATATATATAAAAGTAAATTAAATCCCTCTTTAAGAAAAATAAGAAGTTGATCATGAGATTAGTTAGCATCTTTATTGACTATAGGAGTTGCTTGCTTGCGAAATTGGATAAAAATAAGAAGTTGAGTTGAATTGGTAAAATTATGGTATACTTGGCTCTTCTTTGCTTGATATTATGAGTACTTGAACTTAATGGAAAGATCACATAAGGGTTATTTACCTTGATTCAAGGAAATGGAGTTGAAATACTACATATGTTTATTTTAAATTTTTGGATCATTGATGGTTGGAATTTTATATTGCTTGAGGACAAGCAATGATTCAAGTGTGGGGGTATTTGATAAGAGTTTATTTTACGTATTTTTAAGTGCATTTTATTAGTTAATTTTGAGTTGATTATTTAGTTTTATAATTAAAATAAAGAGGTTTTTGGTAAAATTATATATTTTTTGTAAAAGTGGATAATATTGCATTTCTATTGATTTTAATAGTAAAAACTTCATTTTTATGCAGGAATAATGAATCAATCACCAAAGGAGGTCAATTGAGGTGAAAAATAGAGATTTGGTGATGAATTTAAGTGGCAACAAGAAGAATGAAGTGAAAAACGTTCAAGTGAGGAAATGCAATACAAGTCAGTTTTGACACTTTTCAGTATTTTGACCATATCTGGAGCTACACTTATCGGATTGAGGTGATTTTTATACCATTTTAAAGCTAAGAAAGAGACCTACAATTCGTATGAAGACATCGAAATCCATTTCTGCCATCTTCATGGGCAAAACGTTGGAATACAGAAGCTGCACCCTGTGGTCGGAAGTTAAAACAGAGGTTTGAACAGGTGACAGTATTTCGATCATATCCCAGGCTACAAAGCTCCGATTTGGATGATTCTTGAAGCATTGGAAAGCTAACTCAAAGGGCTACAACTTTTGTGTTTTGCACAAAAGCTAGTTCGGCCTTTATGATAGAGAAAATCGCAGATGAAATAAGGCCAAAGTGAATACGCGAGTACACAAAACGTGACTTGTAACCGCGTTTTGTGTAGGCGCGTTTTATAGCTGAAATTCTACAATTTGACTCAGCCAATTCTCTTGTGTTCATACCACTTTCCAGCTATAAGATGCAAGGGAATTCGGTGCACATGCTTCAGAAGACAAAAGGGCAAGAAAAGTGGCTTATTTTCAAGTCAAAAATATTGGTTTTTGACTATGCTAACAAAGTGGAGATTTGGGAATCAAAGGATAGAATTTGACTTGGAAAAATGGAGCATTTGAGTGTTTTTTATGCAGAGATATGGGGAGAGATCTGAGATCCATTCGTAGCTTAGCTTCTTACAGAAAAACATATTCTCTCTAGCTAGGTACTTGCAAGGGGCAATTGAGGTTTCATCTTGTAATCATCCAAGTTCAAGACAAAGGAGATTTTTGGAAGGCTTTACCATATCTTGGCTAAGACTTTCTTTATTCCTCTTGTATTTGTAATTCATGATGATTTACATTAATGAAGTTATGAGTGTTTCATCATTCATGAGTAGCTAATTTCCTTTATCTAGGGAGTAGATGAAGCTTATGGCCAAATGATATGAAGTGATTGTGATTTATGCTTGTTATGTCTTGTATTAACTTATCTACTTGTGTATGTTGGATTACGTGTTGTTGCTTGATCACCAATAGTAGGTTTATAGTTGTTTTTACTCATTGAGAAATGGTAAAAATAATGGAATGACACAAGTAGAACTTGAGTTGTATATTCATGAGAATAGAAATACATTCAAGTGGATGAAATCTGCATTTCATGTGTAAATAAGAACAGATTTAGTATTTACCAAGAGATTAGGAAAAACTAATCTGTTTTAACCCATTATTATCATGAGAATGTGAATTTGGTATTTCTGGAAATGAATCCTTGGTTAAACAAGAGCAGTAACAAGTGTTGAATTAATTCATTTTAGATCTTTTGTGTCATAAGTGGAATCTACATCCCTAGATCTTAATATTTAGTGAATTCTACTCCCCTTGAGATATTGCATTTATCTATTTAAGAATTTTTGTAGTTGAATTAAAATCTGAAGTTTCTGCTCAAATTAATTGTGAGTCTAAATAATAGAGTAAATTAGTATCTAATAATTGTTTTAAATTGCTCCTCGTGGGATCGACCCGATACACATCTCGTACTACAATTGCGACCTGTATACTTGCAGTCCAACGGGTGTAAATTCGGAATTAAACTTGCACTTAAAGTAAAAACCCGTCACACGACTTCATGAATACGTGGCTTGAAGTTGCGTATTCTCTTCTGTTTTCTGTAACTTGCTCATCAACTTGCCCTGCTTTCGCACAACTTTTCCATCTCAATTCGAGCTATCAATTTTGGTTGTATCTGATCAAGAAAAGATTGGAAAGCTCGAAAGACAACTCATGAGAGTTTCAAGAGTCAAAAATGACAACTAAAAACAACTCATTTGGCTCTTAAATCCTCTATAAATAGCAGCCTTTGAAAACCATTTTGATAACTGATAAGAGTTTATTTTACGTATTTTTAAGTGCATTTTATTAGTTAATTTTGAGTTGATTATTTAGTTTTATAAATAAAATAAAGAGGTTTTTGGTAAAATTATATATTTTTGGTAAAAGTGGATAATATTGCATTTCTATTGATTTTAATGGTAAAAACTTCATTTTTATGCAGGAATGATGATTCAATCACCAAAGGATGTCAAATGAGGTAAAAAATAGAGATTTGGTGATGAATTCAAGTGGCAACAAGAAGAATGAAGTGAAAAATGTTCAAGTGAGGAAATGCAATACAAGTCAGTTTTGACACTCTTCCGTATTTTGACCATATCTGGAGCTACACTTATCGGATTGAGGTGATCTTTATACCATTTTAAAGCTAAGAAAGAGACCTACAATTCGTATGAAGACATCAAAATCCATTTCTGCCATCTTCATGGGCAAAACGTTGGAATACAGAAGCTGCATTCTGTGGTCGGAAG